>NC_057807.1:681928308-682001350 GCF_018294505.1 Triticum aestivum | reverse complement strand
GTGTATGATCAAAGTCATTTATATGTATATGTTCATATTTAGAAGAAAACAGGAGAGCAAAAAGGAAAGCAAGAAGAGAAAGTGTTTGATATAATTAGTTAGAAAAATAATAGAACTAGTTAAACTAGTTTATTTTTTGTAAGTACTACTTTATTTTATTTATAGTAAGTGCTTAGTATATAGTTGAACTAATTGATTTAATAAAACTATTTTATTTTACTATAGAAGTAGTTTATTTTTAGTAAGTACTATTTTATTTATTTATAGTAAGTGCTTAGTAGTTGAACTAGTTGATTTAATAAAACTACTTTATTTTACTATATATAGAAGTAGTTTATTTTTAGCAAGAAAATTAATAGAACTAGTTTATTTTTTTAGTTCAAGCAATTAATCACGCATCAACGTCGATGATGCCTATCTCGCATCCTCGTCGTCGACTCGGCGGAGGAGGCCGGCTTGATCAGAGGGGTCATGTCCGGGACTGGGCTCCGCCGGGCTGGTATTGGTAGGTGCTACCTTACGGGGGGCGTAGGTTGGTGAGGAACCAGCCCGTTGTTAACCTGATCCTTGTTTGGTGCCGGTCGCGTGGGCCAGTGACGGTGTCGAGGCTTCCGGACACCGTGGAGGTGGTACGTCACTGTGTCAGCGAGGAGGACGAGCACGTCCGTCGCTACATGGTTGCGTTGGAGGGCAGGTTCGACAATACCTGGCAGATTCTTCAGGGATCTAACTGAAGCTATGATCCTGTGACGGTTCCTTCTCTTTGGGTGTCCACCGCCCGCGAGGATACCTGTCGGGCGCTATGGTTCTAGCTGTATTAGCGATGCTATATGTATGTTAGTATTCGAGGAGTATTATTAGTGATAATATTCGACGATGTACGGACACAAGAGATAATGTACTTTTGCTTATAATTGAATGCATGCTAATTTGAATACTCTTTATTTTACGATTTGGTTTTGCTTATTGAATGCTCAAATTGGAAAAGTACTCCTACTTTGAATGCTAAAATTGGAGAGCACTATGCAGAAATCTAGGAGCCCCCTCCATCATCCGCGCCGTTGTCCCCGTCACCGACCCCCCTCCGACCTCGAGGTGAGACCAGCCAAATCTCCATGTCAATATGACTCCTATAATATGAGTCCTCGGGTTGACTTTAAGTCTGTCGAGTCTCCACATATATGAGAGGACGAAGAATCCCGACTGTTGTCGTGGGGGTAGCTTCTCCTTCGTTCCCGTGTGCTAGACACAATGTGTAATGCACTCCGGAACGAAAGGAGGAGCTATCATCACCGACGTTCGCAAATGTCATAGAGGAATCAGTGAGGGAGAGTCTCCAACCATATATATATGAGAGGACAAAGAATTCCGGCTGTTGTCGTGGGGGTAGCTTCTCCTTCATTCCCGTGTGCTAGACAATTTTGTGTAATGCACTCGGGAATGAAAGGAGGAGCTACCATCACCGATGATCGAATATGTACATGAGTTGAGAGTTTTTTAGTACATATATTTAATTGTACAAGTTTAATATTTGAATTATGAACATAGGAAATGTCGTACTCGGACGACGAAAACCTCCCGGGGGAGTGCGACTGGTGCCACGACGACCGAGGTATGTGCGACAGGTTCCTTGAGCTGGACGAAGATCGGTGCTTCAGCATTAAGCTCGAGGAGACCTTCGATGTTGAAACGGTATGCAACGACGACAATAGTTTTTTTTGTAATTAAGCACGACTTCGACTATTTTAACGTGTAATTTTCATCTTTTCCAATTCGACTAGCTTATCCCATGCTATGCAAGACCCTATGTCTTTGAGAGGATGGGTTTTGAAGACCATGAAAGTATGGAAACAAAGAAAATTCACCAAAGGACCCATCATGGTGTGGATTTTGAAGTAAAGTTGTACAATTCTGAGAGTGTAACCCATTTTGGTTGCAAAAATTGAGAAGCACTTTGCAAGATGTATGGTTTTGATAAGGGTATGTTTGTCACCATGGATCTTGGTGATCCTAATATCGAGCAAGACAATATAGACATTTGGGTCATTGTTGATATGCTTCCAATTCTTTCCCTATGTGAGCTTCTCAAGCATAGTTATTAAGTAATATATCGTTTATTTCAAAATAGTTGACAGCTTATTTTCATTGACAGCTTATTTTCATTGTTCAAAGAATGTGCGGAAGATGGTAGACAAAATCCACTATACCGATGGCTCCGATTTAACTTATAAGGAGAAAAATCATCTGATCGCATTTTGTAATGATCTTGAGAATTATAATATCTACAATCGAACTCCTCAACATTATGGTCAATACGTGCCACTAGTGCACGTGTTGAACTATGGTAACTACCATGGAGATACCCTGGTAAGATTTTTTACTATTACGACATCCGTGCATCTTTTGCATACTTCTAAAACTAGTACATCATTGTTAACTATGAAGTTATTACTATGTTCTTCAACAGATAATCCCGAATGATTGTGTGCCTCATCTGATGTATACGCACGGTCGCCTTGATGTTTTGAACATACAACCAGGTCGTCCTACGAATCTCAACTGTCCATATTGGATTTCTAAAAAAAGTGGAGACATGACAATCAAAGAATGGAAAAAATGTATGGACAGTCGTAAGGAGCTTCTTGAAAACAAAAGGAAGCGAAGCGCAAGAATTGGAGACAGGATGATCTCCATTTTTCATAATGGAGAGTCAGGGTCTATATTATTTTATGCTATTTTACCTTAAAGAGTGTTATACCTCATAATGATGATCATGTGCTAATAACAATTAAGTAGTGTTGGTTCGATGACTATGAGGATGATGATCGTATGACTTGTTATTAATAACGAGTAGAAGTTGTATGATGATGATTAATTAGTAGGACTTGTTATTATATATGATGATGCATGATGCGAGCGGGTGAAATGAACATGGATTGGATTGAAGTGAAGGCAACATGCATGTGGTGCATGTCGAAAGTAGTACAATCCAAACTTAATCAAGTTAGGATTAGTATTACTTTCGACATGCACCACATGTTGCCTTCACTTCAATCTAAGCCATGTTAACATTAGGCATAGCAGTAGCATTGGTAAACCAAGCACGGAGATATATAAGAGATGACACTTCTCTTTATTAGCTAGCTAATAACAACCTAAATTAACTCCCCAAAAACCCCTAAACCGCACCCCCCCTTTCAAAAAAAAACAGCCCCTGAAATGCTGACGCGTGGATGCCTATTGGTCCCGGTTGGTGCCACCAACCGGGACCAAAGGTCCCCCTGCCTGGGCTGGCCGCAGCGGCCACGTGGAGGCCCGTCTGTCCCGGTTCGTGTAAGAACCGGGACTAAAGGCCAAGGACATTAGTAACGACCTTTTAGTTCCGGTTCCAAAACCGGGACAGAAGGCCCTTACGAACCGGGACAAAAGGCCCTTTCTCTACTAGTGTACTAGCACACGCTACGTGTAGCACCTACTGGTGGTCGGTTTTGTATTGGACCCTGATAAGTGCCACACATGTGGCACCAACATATGGCAATTTCTTTTCGCAAAAAAAAAAACACATCGTAGTTTCAAACTTTTTTATGGCAAATTTAGTGGCGCAAGGATGGCAATTTTAGTTGTCAAGCATGCCAACTTTAGTTGTCAAGCATAACAACTTTCTTTTCGGATGGCAAGTTTTTGTTTTTCTTTGAGATTTGTTTTTCTTTTTGTTAGTTTTAAAGATGTCAAAGTCAGAGTCCTTCGTGCCACACGTGTGACACTTATCATTTGGGTTTGTATTTAAGTCTATATAAGTTTGAGTCCGGCTAGGTAAGCTCGCCAGGGTCCGTGCGTGTTATGCATAGAGCTGCCACTTTGTACCACTGAGATTGTGAAAAATAAAAGACCAGGAAGAGGCACGAGACGTGCCTTTGGCGAGCGCGTGCGTTCATGATGTTTAGATACACGATACACTCATGAGCGTGTGTGTGCCTTTATGAAGAAATACATTTACAAATGTACTTTAGTTTGTTAAAAAGTGTAACTAGTTCTTAATCTAGAAGAGAAAATTAGATATAAAATGTAAAAATCTTTGTTGCACTTTATGAAAGTAGGTAGTTGCACATTTCCAGAAAATATGCAACTTGAATTTATTTAAAAATGTGGGGGAAATACAAATGTTCTTAATCTAGAAGAGAAAAATAGATATAAAATGTAAAAATCTTTGTTGCACTTTATGAAAGTAGGTAGTTGCACATTTCCAAAAAAGGTGCAACTTGAATTTATTTAAAAATGTGGTGAAAATACAAATGGCATGTGAAGAAACTAGTTGCTGGGTAGTTGGACATTTCCGGAAAAGTGTAAATTGAGATTATTGAAAAGTGCAACCATGACATAATCCAAAAGATAAAATATGTATGCCATGTAAAAGTACAACTTGATTATAATAAAAGTGCAACGTCAATGTATCAATAACTGCAATGCAAGAAAAACATCAAGATACAATCGTACAATTCACGCACATTAAATCGTGCAATTGTACTATGCAAACAAAAATAAAAGATACTTTTTGAGAATTATTAAGGAAACAATTAGTAACTTTAGATAAAATAAATACAAAACGTATTTCTATTAAAAATCATGATAAGGTTGTTTTTCAATTCCTTTTTGTTTTTGATATAATTGTTGTTATACTTAAAATAAAATAATTAATACATGAAAAGATTAGAAGACAAATAAACAAAGAACAATAGAGTAAAAAAGGCACATATATGTCATGAAATGCTCCAAATAGAAAACTTGACCAGTAAGTACGCTTTCTTCAAGGAAAAAAAAGAACGATGGAAAAGACCCTTTCCTAAGCAGGTACATGAACTCTGGCCCAAATGGAAGAATAAAAATTAGAGGAGACACTCGGCCCAAAGTAGATAAAAGAACAATCCCAGAGTGGGATGTTCCTCCCAAAAATGTAGCGAATGGGTTTTTGGCACGAATCTTGACACTAATCCAACTGTGGTCAGGTCGACTGAGATTTAAGAAAATCTCCGTCGGCTGAGATTTAAGAAATTCTCAGTCACCTCCGTATGGCTTTTTAGGGAATGCTTCAGTTATTTCTAAATATTATACTACCAAACAACACGTGTTGTGCATTCGCAAAAAAAAAAAAGCATGTGTTGTATCCAGCAACATACTATATGGTTGTTTGGTTGTCCGGATTATAGAGAACCAGTTCTGCCTAAGAATGCATGACTTCTGGTGTGACAACCTCAGATCTTGTTTGGATTATCTAACTAATCTATGGATTGCAAAAACAAAGTTGTTGCAGAAAAAACAAGCTTTATGTATAGTAGATTGCAACAACTTGCTGATCCAAACTAGAAACTGCACATGCTTATCTTGACAAAGAAACTAATCAAAATTGGTCTTGCTAAAATCTTCCAAAAGTTTGTTTACCAAAATCCTACACGCAATTCTCAGTACAAAACAACCACTATATAGTCCATCCATGCCTCTGTGGATCATGCGGGCCATTAGCGTTAGAGGCTCTGGATGAGAATCATGTATGCGTCTGGTTGTACACTTTTTCTCTAAATTGGAATTGTATACATTTTTGTGCAAAAGCTCTTTTTTTTTGCGAAAAACTTCTAATCTATTCATCTTCAATCATGGCAGTACAACGAACACCAGAAGTAAAAATTACATCCAGATCTGTAGACCACCTAGCGACGACTACAAGCATTGAAGCGAGCCGAAGGCGCGCCGCCGTCATCACCCCTCCATCGCCGGAGTCGGGCACAACTTGTTGTAGTAGACAGTCGGGAAGTCGTCGTGCTAAGGCCCCATAGGACCAGCGCACCAGAACAGCAACCGCCGCCGAAGAAGAATAACGTAGGTTGGAAGGATTCAACCCGAAGACACACGAACGTAGACGAACAACGACGAGATCCGAGCAAATCCACCAAAGATAGATCAGCCGGAGACACACCTCCACACGCCCACCAACGATGCTAGATGCACCGCCGGAACGGGGGCTAGGCGGGGAGACCTTTATTCCATCTTCAGGGAGCCGCCGCCGTCTCGCCTTCCTGAGCATGACACAAACCCTAACAAGACAGGAAAAAACGAATGAAAACGGAGCCCTCCCGCCGGCCCTTGGCAGGATCCACCGCGCCCCCATGGCCCTAGGGCCACCGGAGACGAGGTGGACCTGCGGCGGCGCCGGCGAGAGGCAGAAACCCTAGCTTTATTTTTTGGAGGAGGAGGAGCGACTTTATGTCTATTGTTGTGCAAAATCTCTTGATGGGCCAAAATTGGCAGAACCAAAAAACAATAGTACTCCCTCTCGCTGGGTTTATAGGATCGGTGTGGGTTTGATAAATCCCTTGTTTGACTAACGAATCATGTTTTATATACGATCAAAAGCATATCACTATGTCCTTATTCAAATAAAATTTATAAACATAAATTTTAATGGCATATAAATCATGCTTTGTTAGTTAAACACCTAAGAACTCACCCCAACTATAAACAAGGGCGGAGGGAGTGCCGACAATGTATAAGCATAATCTCACGATCCGAGTTATGATGAGACTCACTACCCGAAACCAACCATGCAATAATTACCAGTGGGTGCATCATTTTTATTAAACTCTTATTTTGCTTTTGATACCCGATTAGACTACTCATGGTGGAAATAACAGAGATAGCAATATGCATGCCAGATAGGCAAAAAAAATGATGTGACAAGTAATTAAAAAAGAGAGAGACATATAACGCTAGTAATCTAAACGATCTTATATTTCTTTAGAGAAGGAATATTGTGCAATGAAAAATAACTATAAAATAATAAATAAAGGTCTCTATGTCATCACCACTACCATTCGCGTTGACTACTGAACTACTGCAAGCCGAGTAAACAATTGATGAGAAGGTTCCATTCTTTTACGTTTTCAGAGCGCTGTTACAGAGGACAATGGACGAATTTTTCTATTGGTAGTAGATGGAGTTCTACCAGTAGTAGTTGCTTAATTAATTTAACTTAATTTGAAGATGGTGGTATCCCATTTGCAGCCAGACAGAGATGGAATTAAATGCTAGCTCGATGCTGCTGCTGCTCTGTCTGAGCCTGACGACGACTGCAGTAGGAGGAGTGACTCTTTGATTTGATTTGGATAATGATCTGGTCGCTGATTCTGTCACGCGAGAAAGTATCAGCTGATACCACCCTTATATGCTACCATGATACCAATTTTTAAAATTCAAATTTAAACTTGTCAAAAAAAATTCAAAAAAATCATGTATGTTCATGACATATATGCCGACAACCCCTAAAACATCATATCAAAATTTGACATACACAAAGAGAAACAAAAAAAGGCAAATCCATCATGAATAGTGTCAAAAAAGACAAAAGAAAAAATGACACTATTCACATCTGAATTTATCTTTTTTGTTTTTCCATGTATATTTCGAATTTTGACCTGAATTTTTTAGGGGTTGTCGACATATATGTCATGAACATCCTTAATTTTTTTCAGAATTTTTTGACAAGTTCAAATTTAAATTTTTAAAGTTAGTATCATGGTAGCAATATAAGGGCTGGTATCACCTGATACTTTCCCTTTCCCTCCTCTGCACGCATGCACTGGATACCGTGGATAGGGCGATCGATTGATCAACCACTGAATCTACTGCAACTCAAAATTGAAAAAACTTTCAATCTTTTCATCTTCAATCATTATAATATAACGAACATCAAAAACAATAAAAAAATACATGTAGATCTATAGACCATATTGCTTTAGCCCATCTATCTCAATCTGCTTCGCTAACTATACTGGCCATTCGCGAGCGTTGACCACTAAAAGTACGTGCCAAGTAGTACTAGTAGCCACATACTCTATTCAGCGACCGAGCAGGTAAAAAAAAATACTATGTTCAGCGCTCGAGCAAGTAAAGCCGGATGGGAGGAAGGTTCCATGCATGCATTCTTTTACGACGTTCCAGATCGTGGTTAATTACATGGCTAGGCGTGAAGATGGCATGCGTGGTGACCAACTTGCACACAGACTACATTATCATCGTATTCTCCGGCCGGCTGATTAATCAATCAATCAAGCTCTTGTCATCTTTTCCGGCAAGCAAGATGAGAGAGAGGGACTGATGAAGAGCAGTGGTCCGATCGAGCCTCCTGGCCTTGCTACTCACAGTAGCACTTCGTACGTAGCCCTTTCTCTTTGATTCGACTTGTCTGCATAACATGTACGTACGTACGTACGCATGCTTGTCCAGAAATTACAAGCGAATTAGTACGTGCTAGTGCTACAAGCACGCAGGCGCAGTGAGCATACACACACACGTTGGACACACAACGCCGGCCACTCCACTCCACCGACCGACAACCCGCAGGCAAGATCAAATCTGGAGCTAAGCCGGCAGGCAGCAGTACCGAGGATTAACCAGGGCACCGACGATGGTTGTTCGCGGCAAGGCAAGCACAGATGGCACCGGCTGGCCGGGTCTCCGCCCGTTCGTTGGCGCGTCCCATCGGATTCGGATCGACATCGACTTCACTGTCAACCACAACCACCCATACGTACGCGCACGCAAACCTTGATCATTTTCATGACCGACGCCGGCCTTTACCCCTTTTTCCCCGCTCGATCATCATTGATTGATTAGTTACGCGCCCACGAGCCATATATGCGGCCTCTCTTTCTTTTGCGTGTCAATCAAATCATTGTACGTCAAAGGGGAAAAATAATGGAGAAGAAGCTGGATGCGGAAGGTACGTGCCACCTAACCTCTAAAGCTTAATCTATCCCAACCTAACCTAACCTAACCATCATGCAAGCCCTGATCAGATATTCAGATCAGATCAGGGTCAGGATGAGCCACCGACAGCAAGGAGGGAGGCGCGAAAAGGATCGCGGTGCGGGTGCGGCAGGAGCCAGAATTGGACTGTGCATGCCCGTGTGTTCACCCTCCGGCAGCAGCAGACAAACTAGTGGTGTTATTAGGATCTAATTCTATATATAGATAGACGCCTCTGTGGATCAAGCGGCAGGCCATTTAGCATTAGCGAGCGGTGCGCTGGGGCCGGGGCCGGCAGGCAGCGGCGAACATGGCATGGCACGTGCATGTGCAGTCATATCTTTTGTCAAGTACCATGTGCCTGCGCTCCGTGCGATTCCACCCAGCTGTACTGCGCCTACACTGCACCCGCACTGCTGCGTGTAAGGTGTAACCATGGACCACGGGCGAGCAAATCCAGCGCCAACCATGTGGACGCAATTCATAGCTGGCTCTTGGTCGGTCGCAGAATCGCAGGGCGCAAAGCCAAAGCTACAGCACCGTTCCTCCCTTCGGAGTTAAGAATCCTGGCCTTGCACTGGCAGTCAGGCTTTCAATTTTTCTTGATACCTACACTAATGGAAATCTGGTGAGCAGATGAAGCATAGAACTAGTGGAACTAGAAAGAGGAACAAGAAGATGACAACCTAACAATGTGCAGATGAATGGGCAGCAAGCATGCAGGCATTTATCCAGTTTAGAATTTACCAAAACAAGCTAGATAAATAATGTGCAGCTTCCTCTATTACAAACGGCATTCTTGCCTTACAGAGAGAAAAATACAAGTTGTTTTCAGTTTGTACATACATAATACAATCCTTGGGGCATAGCATACAGACGACAGCTCTCAGTTTCGGCTCACTTACATACATTTTATCCCTCTCCATTTAAATCAAGGTCAACAAATAAAGAATTGCTGGATGGCTGGACAATGAAACAACACTGACTTGGCTGACTGTATCCTTGCTTCTTCGTGGCCGAACTGCACAGAGGTGAGGTGAAGAAGGGTTGCCGCAGCCTCCCGTCTGCCCAAATATTTTGCATATATGAGGCCCAGCTACCCACCATGGAACAAAACCAATAACTTAACACTTGTTGCATGTTTGTTTTCTATCTACACAGGGGATGGAGGAATGGAAGACAAAAAATTTATGGGCACAAAAACACCTTCAAAATTACTCCACATGATGACTCATTTTGATCGTCCATCCTTTCATCTCCTAGGTGCAGTCCAGACCGCACTCCTCCAGAAGAGGGCCGTCGGTCTTGGCAAGGAAAGGGTTCACACGCACCCACAGGAGCGAGATGATAGAAGCCAACAGGATGGACCAGACGATGACGATCGTCGGGGTCCTGTTCTGCCTTCCAAGAAGACCCTTGAGGAACGGGTAAAGATGGACAATCACCCAGAACGCAAAGAAGAGCTTCCCGAAGAGAGGCCCCCATGACTCATATCCGTTGTTGATAGCGTTGGAGATGCCGGCAACCACCCCGATGAAGTTCAGCAGGAGCAGGGTGGTCGGGGGTATCAACAGGGTTGTCCATTTGAAGGTGTACAGCTCCGAGAACTCCTCATCGTCTCCAGCCTTTGTTGTGACGGTGAAGCTCGTGTCCACACCAGCTATCACCTTGAGAAGTCCTTGGAACACGGCAAACAGATGGGCAGATACACCTCCAATGACCCAGAACTGCTCATTCCTCCACCAATCGTCAACCGCTACACGAGCCCATCTCATTTCCAGAATACCAGTAGCAAAAATGCAGATGAAAAGAGACATGTACCAGATACTGGCAAGATTGCTAAGCTGCAAGACAGAACCAAAAGGGAAGGGGGTAAGGTTTAAATCGTACCAGACTTGCTACTTCACAGCAGATAGAACTACAAGCTAAGTATGCTTTACCTCTGGAGTGATGAACTTTCCCGTTAACAAGCAGATGGCCGGCAACGTGCAGTAGGCCAGAAGTGGAATGGACGTCCAAGGATAGACGATGGAGTTGATGTAGGAAAATCTTTCCAAAAATTTCAGTCCGCCACCATACCCATACCAAAGCGGGCAATGGTTGCTGAAGAAGATCTCAATAGATCCAAGAGCCCACCGAAGAACCTGGTTAAGACGATCCGAAAGATTGAGAGGCGCGGAACCTTTGAATGCAGGTCTTTTAGGTATGCAGTAAATCGACCGCCAGCCATGGCAATGCATCTTAAACCCAGTTAGGATATCCTCTGTAACTGACCCATAGATCCAGCCAATCTGCAATAAATAAATAAACAAATGATTATGATTTATTACTACCAGGCAACAGATATTTGAACTGCCTAATCAGCAGCGCACAGCAACCAAGCTCCTGACTGTACCTCTTTTCCCCAGTCTGTCTTGTCTTCATAGCCACAACCGATGACATGTATAGCTTCCTTCAGAAGAGAAGCTGGACTATCACACCTCAGGGTACCACCATTCTCAAGAAGAGTTGATGCAACAAAAACAGCAGACTGGCCAAATTTCTTCTCTAACTTCTGCTGATTTACAATACCAGCCTTCTGAGTTTCAGCTCCTGCCAAGAACATTGCAATGTAGGCCGTGTTAATACTAACTAATGAAGATATTTCTAGAGTAACCAGTGTTGGAAATTGAGTGGTACCTGCGGCAGCTTCGTCAATTTCACTAAGTGCGTACGCAGGTGATTGATTCTCTTCCTTCTTGAAAAACAACCTCTTCTTCTTCTCTGTCTTAGGCTTGGTAACCTTCTTCTTGTTCTTCCTGTTACCAAAGCAGAAACAGCACACACACCACTTTGGCCAGCAGTTGCAAGTCCTTGACGGTGGCTTCTTTGTTTTGGGAGCATCATAACCATACAGCGCCTGCCTTCTAAAGACACATCCCGTGCCAACATAGATGGGGCCTTGAATACCATCCAAACCTTTCATGTTGATCTGTATGGGACAAATGTTAGGGAAACTTCATCGAAGTTACACAGAATGTAGACAAGAGAAATATCTTAGAAACATGAAATCCAAGTCTTACATCAAAGAAGACGACATTCTTGTTAGCATATCGATCGTGACGATCAATGGAGTCGAATCTTTGTGGGAACTGCACGTAGCAAACTTTCTTTCCTACCAAAGGATCCATCATAAAACACATTGCTTCCTTGACTGCCTTGCTGTTGTTCACATAGTGATCACAATCCAAGTTCAGCATATATGGAGCGTTCGTTAGCACAGCAGAGACACGGACCTGTAAAAGAGCCAACCATTAGAAGGGAACTTAAAATCACCATGTGCTACTACTAGCTATAGAGAAGACTAGCCGAAAATGCATCCAAAACATTATTATTACCAATGCATTCATAGCACCAGCCTTCTTGTGATGGTTATAGCCTGGCCGTTTTTCTCTTGAAACATAAACCAATCGAGGCAGCTCATTTCCTTCCACATCAAGGCCACCACTTTGACCAAGGAAGACCTAAAGGTAGACAAAACCGGACTTCATTAGGGCAAAGTGGGAAAAGGAAGAACCATTTGATGTCAGCATATAGACTGGATAGCACCACGAACTGTAATAAGCATACCTGAATCATTCCAGGGTGATCACGGACATTGTTTCCAGGCCAGGGAGTTCCATCCTGCATGGTCCATCCTTCCTCAGGAACTTTCTGGGCTTTAGCAACCAAGGCATTGATTCTGATCTTGAATTCCTCATACTCTCTCTGTAAAAGAAGACATGGCCAAAATTAGCATACACTTCTATCAACTGATGGAACATAGCAAAGTGGCTGAAATTATGCACCTTCATTGCTCTCCTGTCCCTAACAAAGTTTGGTACCACCTTGTCTTTCAGGTAGTCTATCTTCTGTTGGAAGTACCACTCTGGAGCACGAGGCTCAATGCTATACTTCTTACAGAAAGGAACCCATTTCTTTGCAAATTCAGATGTTTCAGACAATCCTTCGAATGTCAGCATGGCAGCACCATCATCAGAAACATAGCAAGAGAGCTTGTCAACCGGATAATCTACCGCCAGGATAGATAGGATAGTGTTTGCTGTGACCAGCGGAGGCTCCTTTGCGGGATCGACCGTACTGACAAAGAAATCAACTGGGGCGAGTTGAGATGGCTGGCCTTCCTTGTCGAACCTGACAGTACAACACAAGCAGTTAGTTCCATAACTTTGGGAGAATAACAGAAGGCAAGTATTAATAGGTGGCAGCAGTAACCAACCTCAATGTCAAGCGGTCAAGGTAAGTCTCCCTCTCAATAGGAAACCACTTGGGGAATTGATCAAGAATCCAAGACATGGCAAACCATATCTCACATATGACAGATATGAGCCACAAAACAAATGCATCATGCACCGGATGCATAACACGATAGTGGAAGAAGAGACACACAATCACCAAACGGATCACAATGATCATCCTGTAGGGATTAATCAGGCTTGAAGGAATGGGAACCTTTCTGGACAGTGGCTGCCTAGCTTCATCCATTCTGGTAAATAAAATCAAGAAAAAGTTAGTACTCAAGCACAGAGTCTAGTAACACATTTTACAACAAAAAAAGTTTTGTCTAAGCAAAGACCAGATAGAATTTTCTTCCTTGCAGTCAAAGATACAGATAAACAGAGAACTATTATTTTTTCTAGCATATAGTCATTACTAAATGGCACTGGCGCAGTTACAACTTCATCCAGCTTAGACAAATGCAGCAGTTTTAAGATAGATAAATGTAGGGAATACGAATTCGCCAAATTGTTTCCCTGTTTTAGCAAAATGTATATATTCTTTTGGCATTTTAGGTCCTCTACGGAGCACATCGCGACACTCTAGTGGATATTCTTTTGGCATTTTAGGTCGTCTACGGCGCACATCGCGACACTCTAGCGAAGCATGAAATCTCTAGTCTGTTTGACCAATACTAGTGCCGTTGAAACCAAGAATTAATCAGAAAGGCGCTAAAGAACAAACTAATAGATGCTGAGCGAGTTTCTAGTGTCGTACAGTGGCAGATCTGCATCGTCGCCATCCCCGTTCCAGTCTTTACCGCCATCATTTCTGGCCTGATGCAGCCTCTCCTGCTTCTGCTTCCAGCTCTCCATCCTCTCCTTCCAGGCGACGCTACCGTACCCGTAGGAACCAATATCCTTGGATGGGTCCATGGATCTTGGTTGCACTGCAACACAAACAACCATCAGTTTCCCTGAACCATTGTTACAGCTAAATGCTAGTAGGAGATGATGATATTTCGAAATGCGCACCAGGAAGGTTGGAATCAGCATAAGGGAGCGGGTGGATCCTCTTTCCCCCTCCGCCGACGAAGGAAGGAACAAGGGCGTGCTGCTCCGGTGGGATGTCGTCGACCTACACACAGGGAGCGAGCAATTGAGCATCCAGCAAGCCAAACAGTCTGATATTATGGCAGAGGAGTGTGAGATTTGCAGGTGGTTAATGAATTACCATCTGGCCATTGGTGAGGAGGGGAACATTGGGGTTGGGCTGGAAGGGCTGGTGCACGCCGTCGAGGTCGCCGCCGCGGCCGTAGGTCATGTGGGCGTGGAGCATGGACTCGGCGGCGTACTGCGAGTCGTCCCTGTCCCTCCAGTTGAACTCGTCCTCCAGGTCGTCGGCGCCGTCCTCCTCCTCATCCCCGGGGACACGCGCGCACCCTGCAGGCAGCAAATCAGGACCAGAAAACGCGTCAAATCCCATCGAAATTGGGGGAGCTCGGTCGGTGGCGGCATTGGGGAAGGGTGGGCCGAGAGTGAAAGCGAGAGTGGAACAAACCCTTGAGGCGCTTGTAGCGGGTCTTGCACTGCGGGCAGTTCTGCGTGCCCTCGCGGCGCTCGTACTCGTAGCAGTCGCGGCAGACGGGGAAGGCGCACTCGTTGCAGGCGACGAAGGGGTCGCCGCCGGGGCCGAGGCCGAGGTCGTCCCCGCAAATCTGGCACGCCCCGCGGTTCTGCTGCTTCAGCGGCCTCGCCTGCACCCACCGCCACACAAACAGAAGAAGAGATTGAGAAACGGCACCCTAACCGAAACCCCGCGGCCGGCGCTGACCGACACGGAGAAGAACAGGCTCCGGAACCCTCGCGCGCGGATTCCGCGGCGACCGAGCCGAGCCAGAAGCGAAGGACTCACCCCTGGCTCCCCGTCGCGGCGGATGACGACGAGCTCGTTGCGGTTGTGCGAGCCGGCGACCAGCCCCGCGCTGGCCTCCATCCCTCAGACCCGCACCAGATCCCCCGGATCCCGAGGCCCGCGCCGAGGCAGAGGCGGTCGCGGCGCGGCGGCGGGCGGGGGATGGATTGCGGGAGGGGAATGGGGAACGAACGGAATGAATTGGGGAAGGGCTGGGGGGCTTCCGCCTGGTGTTGTAGTACCAGTGCGATGTGGTGTGGTGTGTTTTTTTTTATTCTGCGACGGGACGAATCGGTGGTGGTGGTGGTGGTTGCCCTCCTAGAAACAGCTCATCGCCGCCCCCAACCCGCTGTGCCTCTCTGCGTGTGTGTTTCGACAGCTCCCCCTCACATGCGCCCCAGTTTTTGTACTACTCGCCCGCCCCGCCCCGCCCCGCCCCGTCGGCCCTCCCCTCCCCTCACTTTCTCTCTCTACACCCACCCACCCACACCCCTGCGTTTCTCTCTCTAGACTGTCGGTTCCCTACTCCCTCTGAATCTGAATTATTATTATTATTATTATTGTTGCGACGAGTTAATAATCGGTAGGAGTACCTTGCTTGTAACCACGGCGCAACCACCACCCCTGGCATGTGCGGGCAGAGTTTTTTTTTCTTTTTTCTTGAGCCGCATGTGCGAGCAGAGAGAAAGGGGAGGAGGAAAGTGTCGGTGACGGTGTGGCGCTACTGCGCACCGGAGGCCGGGCCGGGCCGGGCCGGATGACTGTTGACCCTAGACTCCTACCGGAGAGGGAGAGCGGGGATGCGTTGGTTGGGGTGTCCGTCTCGCACCGGTCAACAAGGTTGTTACGCTTTTCTCGAGAGGAAAAACGGCATGGGCGCTATCTATTTCTCTGTTTACAAGATCAAAGATCAGAGTGTGAAAATGAAAATTTGGTAGCCTGTACGCGTCTGCCTACGGAGGATCCTCTGCTTTGCAAACTTGGGAAAGGAGGCCAGAAGGTCGCTGCTTGGGCTGAAATACCCATGGTACAAAAAGGGATTTACTGCCACTACTAATGTTTGTTCTTCTGGAAAGAAAAGAAAAGAAAAGCCTCGTGGGGAAAGTGGCGACGGAGGAGGATCGTCCATGTGCCCCAATTCGCCCATGTGCACACAGTACTACTAACACTACTCTGCTCCGTAGACTGATTGCAAATTTCACCTCCTCCTATCCTAGAGCAAAAACAATTACACACTAAATAATGGTATTGTCGAGTAAATTTACGCTCTCCGACGGAGTGAGCGAGCGTAAAACCAGAGAGATTTTTTGGACGAAACTGATGAAAAGGACGGGTGACGTGAGGGAGACCGGTAGGAAAACGGGAATGAAAGAAAGAAAGGAGCCCGCCAACTAACGAGAAAAAACAAAATAAATAAACAAGCATTAGCATGAGTATCATAATTTAATTCAGAGGAGAAGAAGAGTTCCGTTTCGATGATGGCGTATTTTGCATTGCATTGCAGCCAGAGGAGACAAGTGTCGGTACGAAGTGGAGCGAGCGAGCGTTCGTTGGTTCACTGATGATGCCGACGATGATCTCGACCCACCAACCCACTCGCTTATTCGCTCATATTTTATCTCTCGGACCGTGACAGCACAACATACTCGTTTTCTTCATTATACTACTCGCCTCCTCCACGACCCGATCAGGATCACACATCGCCTTTTAGTCCGTGGCCGGAGATTAGTTAGAAGAATAATAATCCGGATTATTATCATTATTATTGTTAGCAGCGGGCAGCCTGGGATGATGGGGCCGGATGTCTCTGTCGGTGGGCCCGCCCGCCCGCCCACCGACTGGAGCTCTTGGATTAGCAGGCAGTTCGTCGAGCTAGCTAACACTGCGCGCCCGTGATTACTCCGGCCGGCCGCCTGCACATCTCTGTCGCCTCTTAACTCTCTCTCTCTCTCTCTTCAGAATTGGACGCTGCATTTTTATTTCTTCTTCTTTGGACGACACCGCAGTTACTTTTAGCTGTGGTCTTTGGCCCGAGATGGTAGCGAACCAAACATGGCTGCAATCAATGTGCCTCCGTAGATTGGTCGTTTCTTGTCTTTGTACATACACTCCGTGGTACAGTACGCCTGCAATTGGCCCTGCACCGAAACCCATCGGCAGTTACTTGCTTCTTCTCGGTAATAATAAGCTTGTTTTTCGTCGCCGTTCCCACGAAGCGAGCGTGGCTCCGTTTCGTGCATGCGCGCGTTGACCCCGTTGCTGTCTACGGCGACGTCCGTCCGGCCCAGAGTTTAACCTCGACGCGGGGTAATTACTGCCGCCACGTCACGTTTGTGCCGTGCTCCAGCTAGCACGAAGAAGGCGCACAGGCCAGATATTTTGTTCGGACGCACACGGAAAAGTGATGATGTGGATCGCCGCGTCATGGGATCGTCTTGTTTGCTAGTACGTACTCCGCTTGTGGGCCGTCCGATTGGCGGGGCATCGGACGGTGGAGGCCGCGCGCTCGTGCTCTAGCCCTTTTTCCAGTGGAGGAAGATGGTAGTAGTACTAGTACTCCGCTAGCTAGCTCCGAGTGTCCGAGCTCTCTCTGCGTGCGTGTGAGAGAGATTCACGATCACACGCTTTCCCCGGCCCACCTCTCCCTTTTGGCCAGCCACAGACTACCGACACCTGAACTAACACACACACTCCCACATCTCAATCATCATCATCATGGCGCTTCACAAAAGGGTAAACGAACCCCGCGATTAAGGGGCCTTAACCCCCACGACGCCTAAGCTAAACTTAATAACTAAACTAAAAGCTCGCCCGGTTGGTGGGCTGGCGTTCGTTAGCGTACTAGTCCTAGTACTACAGTATACAGTGAGCGAGAGAGGACCCGAAATACTTTTCTCTTTTTTTACACCAATCAGTTAAGCGCGTTTGCTTCTCGCTCGCACGAGATCCAGACGGAGGGTAGGTCGATTCGATTGCGTGGCATCAATGGCCGCATCATTGCTCGACCGTCTCGTCTCTCTTTTTTAACCTGTCACCGGGTGCACGTCATTTGCTTCCTTACTGGCAAGGCCTGCGCCTGCGAACGACGCATGAATCCTCTGCCGCTGTAAAAGCTTCACCGTCCGAGATCCCATGATCCTACTACGTAGTACAGTCCCGAGCGAGCATCAGCTCCGTTATCCGGGGGCAGCTAGCTCCGTTGCGTTCCACACATTTGTCACTCGAAAGCTGAGGCTGCACAGAGTAGTAGTAGTAGTAGTAGTAGTAATATAACAGCGCAATTAAACATGTGCACGGATCACATGGGAATCAATTTGACCGCGGGGGTTTATGATTTAATTACTGGTGGCTTTGCAACTGGCAAAGCGAAGCAGCTTGATCTGATCGCATCTCATCTCGCGCCGGGTCAAGGTCGCCACCCATGTGTTTGGATGGCATGGCTCGATGCATGCGGCTGGCTTAATTGCTCCACCTAGCTGTACCACGCGCGCGCGCTCCCGAATTTAGCCTCATGTACGCCTACTTGCACGCCCTTTGTTTCTCTCTTTGTTATTATTATACCTGTATATCAGCGATCCTCCGGAGATCCCTTTTGTCTTCTTTTTTGCTTCAGATCCGACCTCCTCCGAGCGACGATCCTTCCGCGTGCTGGTTGGCGGCCATTGCTGGAAATTGAAATGGGGGCTAGCCCCAAATAGAATAGAAATTCAGTTAATGCATGCCATGACAGCGTTGCTCCGCCTTGCTTCTTTTTGCCTGCCTTGCGTTTTGCCTTGTTTGACCAAAAACAAGGGACGGAACAGGAATGAACTGCAGTGCCCAGGTCCTTCCCTGTCCAGTTTTTCCTACTTCTTTTCGAGAAAAAAGATTTCTTTTTTCACATTGTTTTAGGTGTAATAGCATCTACAACTGGACTTGCTAAATTTAGCCTTTGGATGTCCGAGGATGTGCCGGGCGCGTCTGATAAATTTGACATAGCAAGTCTATACAATCGGGCATAGCAAGTTCACAAAATATCGGACATAGCGAGTTCGTCGATCGAGTATGATCTATAACTAAACAGTAGATAAAAGATAGATATCAGACACCGGACTTCACCACTTCCTCGATGACCTTCCTCTTGGAGTGGCCGAAGCGGCGGTTGTACTCCTCGGTGTAGGCAGCGCCCAGAAGTACGGTTGCGTCATCAGTGGTGGTGAGGTCGTCCTCCACGTTGGTGGACAGTAGCCCAGGCACAGATATGCAAGACCCGCAACCGAACCATCTATATCTAGCCGGCGCCACCCTCTTCCTTCCACGGCGAGTAACCCGCTCCTCTGACTGAGGAAGCCACGGGCACGAGCACCCAACGACGTTCGTGAGGAGCAGTGGCTGGAGGAGCTAGAATCTGACTTGGCGAGTGCATCCCAGTCAATGGGGACGGGAGGGGAACATACGAGGAGGGTACAAACCGGAGCGAAGTGTCAAGGGAGCGGAGTAGTCAAGAGTGTTAGGGTTTGGTCCAAATGGGGATGGTATGGGGTTTATGTGGGGTCAGGGTGGGGCAACATGGGTCGGTCTGACGTGGCGGCCACTCTACGCATGTCCAGACTTCGTCATATTTGCCTCACATATGGACTGGCTTTGAGGGGTGCCAAACAACCTAGAGATTTGGGCCAGATTTGAGGTGTGCGTTTTTTGGGCCCAGGCAGTCTGGGTTGTCCTACTGATAATCAGGGGCGTGTAGGAGGTCCTGTTGTGGGCGCTCTAAGAGCATCTATAGTCAGGCGCCTCAAATGCCCGGGTGGATGCCCCGGTCACTGGCCTATCAAAAAATGCGACCCTGACGGGTGCCTCAAACGCCCGAGCTAACCGGCACCCCTCATATCCAGCCCAAATGCAGGGCGAACATGAGGAGGCCTGGGCGCGTCCGCCAAGTCATACCCGACACCGACCCCACCACAAATCCACCCCCTGTCTACCAATTTCATTTGCTCTCTCTTCTATTATTTCTCCTCCGCGCCGACCTTCTTGTAGCTCCGCCGCCACTCGCTCCTCCGCCGTCGTTCGGCGCCTCGGCGCCACCAGCACTAGCACAAATAGCCCCCCATCCATGCTTGTTGCTGCGGACATCATCGCCGACCTGGACGCCATTGCGATACGTTTGACAACTTTTCGGGCACACCTTGCCCTTGATGTGTTTGACACATTGTTCGGCCAGGTTTTTTTATGATTTATTTATAGGAAAAATTATGAATTCTTATGCTTTGTCAGACGAGGTGTATGGACCAATGGAGCTTGATAAAATGATTGAAAATGAGTTATTCGATTCATCAGATTCGGATGAAGAAGTGGATACGATCATGCTCATGAGCATGCAATGGGAAATAGACCGACAAGTGGAGCATATTCTCAACTTCAATGACTCAATCAAAGGGAGAAGAGTCACTAATCGGGATAGGGTCTCTCGTGCATGGCTATTGTACAAGGACTCATTTGCTCCGGACCCAACTTTCCCAAATGATCCATGGTTTCGTTATTGTTTTCTTATGCACAAACCATTGTTTTTACGCGTTGTGGAGGGAGTGGAGGCACACGATGACTACTTCAAGATCATTAGGGATTGTTGCGGCCAACTTTCTCTCTACTAAGCAGAAATGCATGGCTCCTCTAAGGATGTTTGTACTTGTTATTGCCGACAATGTCGTTGGTGATATGGTCCGGATGGAGGAGGGCACATGTCTGAACTGTCATATTTGCCCACACCATGGTGTAAGTGTTTGGAGCAGAGAATTAGAGAGAACCAAATGTGCATGACAAAGAAAAGTTGTTGGCTATTGGAGAGGTATGAGTTTTTTCATAATGCTTAGATCAATTTATTGCATGCATTGACAATGAAAGAACTGCCCAAAGGTTTGTGTGGAATGTACCAAGGGCACACCAAAGGGTCCACCATCATACTGGAAGGAGTGGCATCACATGACTATGGATTTGGCATGCTTTCTTTGAAATATCGAGTTCTCACAACAATGTCAATGTGCTTCAACGATCTGGCGTGTTCATGAGGCTTTGTAATGGGGAATCGTCGCCTTGCAACTACACTGTCAATGGCCGCAACTAGAACATGTGATACTATCTTGCCGCTGTCATCTATACTAAGTGGGCAAAGTTTGTGAAGACTATATTCAAACCACAAGGCAACAAACAAAAGCCATTTGCAAGAAGGCATGAAGCAGCTACGAAGGATGTGGAGAGGGCATTCGGAGTGCTTCAAGCTTGCTGTGTGAAAGGATCGGCAAGAAAGTATGCTAGGTGGACAACCTATATAACAAGCAACACAAGAACAAGTGCAAGCACAAAATAAATACACAATAAAAGCTTGCACAAAGTAAAAGAACGAAAAAACTGATGTCTACTACACAACTTTATTCTTGTTGACTTTGTTGGGCCTCCAAGCGAAGAATTTTGTAGGACAACAACAAATTTCCCTCAAGTGGATGACCTAAGCTTTATCAATCTGTGGGAGGAGTAGAATGAACATGGTTCTCTCTCAAACAATCATGTAAGCAAATAAAACTAGTCTGTCGTGTCCCCAGTACAATTGTCAGTTGTATAGGTGCACTAGTCTAGCGAAGTGACGGTGATAGATGTGTAATATGGATGGTAGACATAGCTTTTTTATAATCTGTATAAATAAAAATGGCAAGGTAGCAAGTAACAAAAGTGGATGGAAATGGTGTCTCAATGCTAGAAACAAGGCCTATGGTCCATACTTTCACTAGTGCAATCACTCAACATCATTAACATAATTGAAACACATGATAATCCCTCAAAGTGCGGCATAGAATCACTCCAATGCTTCTAATTCTGTCGGAGAAAGTGGGATGAAATCGTGTAGGTAGTAAACCATCTCAAAGTTGTGTCTCCAATCAATCTATTTAACCACCTTCAAAGTGTCACGAATAGTTCTAGTGACCGTACTACAATAAGACAATGATACGTATCAATCAACTCTTATCTCACCTAGATTATCCCAATGTCTCCTCGGGAATCCGCGAGTTAAACATGCATCAGGTGATCTCAAGTACAAAATATTCAATCCAACATAATGAAACCTTAAAGAGTGAGACTCAATTCACCACAAGGGAGAGAGAGAGCGGGGGGGAAGAACATCATAAGATTTCACTACATTGATAAAGCTCATAATACATCAAGATCGTACCTAATCAAAAACACCAAAGAGAGATCAAATATATAGCTACTGGTACAAACCCTCAGTCCCCAAGGATGGACTATTGACGCATTGATACGTCTCCAACGTATCTATAATTTTTGATTGTTCCATGCTATTATATTACCCCTAATGGATGTTTATGGGCTTTATTTTACACATTTATATCATTTTTGGGACTAACCTACTAACCGGAGGCCCGGCCCGCATTGCTGTTTTTTTGCCTATTTCAGTATTTTGAAGAAAAGGAATATCAAACGGAGTCCAAACGGAATGAAACCTTCGGGGGCGTGATTTTTGGAACGAACGTAATCTAGAGGACTTGGAGTGCAAGTCAAGAAGCAGCCGAGGCGGCCACGAGAGGGTAGGGCACGCCCACCCCTACAGGGCACGCCCCCCTGTCTCGTGGGCCTCTCGGGCGGCCACCAACGTACTTCTTCCTCCTATATAAGCCTACGTACCCCGAAAGCATCCAGGGAGCCAACGAAACACAATTTCCACCGCCGTAACCTTCTGTATCCGCGAGATCCCATCTTGGAGCCTTCGCCGGCGCTATGCCGGAGGGGGAATCGACCACGGAGGGCTTCTACATCAACACCATAGCCCCTCTGATGAGTTGTGAGTAGTTTACCACAGACCCTCGGGTCCATAGTTATTAGCTAGATGGCTTCTTCTCTCTTTTTGGATCTCAATACAATGTTCTCCCCCTCTCTTGTGGAGATCTATTCGATGTAAACTCTTTTTGCGGTGTGTTTGTCGAGATCCGATGAATTGTGGGTTTATGATCAAGTTTATCTATGAAAAATATTTGAATCTTCTCTGAATTCTTTTATGTATGATTGAGTTATTTTTGCAAGTCTCTTCGAATTATCAGTTTGGTTTGGCCTACTAGATTGATCTTTCTTGCCATGGGAGAAGTGCTTAGCTTTGGGTTCAATCTTGTGGTGTCCTTTCCCAGTGACAGCAGGGGCAGCAAGGCACGTATTGTATTGTTGCCATCGAGGATAAAAAGATGGGGTTTATATCATATTGCTTGAGTTTATCCCTCTACATCATGTCATCTTTCTTAATGCGTTACTCTGTTCTTTATGAACTTAATACTCTAGATGCAGGCAGGAGTCGGTCGATGTGTGGAGTAATAGTAGTAGATGCAGGCGGGAGTCGGTCTACTTGTTGCGGACGTGATGCCTATATACATGATCATGCCTAGATAATCTCATAATTATTCGCTTTTCTATCAAGGGTTAATTATCCTTTTGCCCTCAGTGGTGTCCATCTGCTCAGTTTTGCCCTCAGATGCAAATTGTGCTCAGTTTTGCCCCTAGTCTGTGCGCACCGACTCGTTCTGTGAACTCTGGCATCTCCGTCAGGTCAACGTTTTGACTCGGCCCTTACAGGTGGGACCAGGCGGCAGAGACGACCAATTTTATTCAGACTGTTGCACGCGTGGCTTGCGGGACCCAGCAGAGAGCCGTTGAGCATAGAGCCGTTGAGCATAGAGCCGTTGCGGGTGTGCTATATAAGCGGGCGACAGCGACGGTGACCACGACGACAGAGAGCACGACACTGACCATGGCGAGAGAGCGAGAGCATGGCGGTGGGAAGCTAGCTGTGGAGGGCGCGGCGGCGTTGAGATCCCGTTCGGCTCCGAGCTCCATGTCTTCCGCAAGCTCCCGTGCCACCTCGCGGATGCAGAGCCGGGCGCGTGTGGAGATGACTGTCTTCGTCTGTTCGCGGTGTCGGGCGAGCGTTGATCGGAGGGTTTCTCACACACCGAGGAACCAGAATCGTCTGTTCTACGTGTGCAGCGAGAATGGGGTAAGAATCGGGGCAATTGCACCATTTTCGTGGTCGGGATCTTTGAGCAATGGGTTGATCTGTTCCGTGTTCATGCAGGTGACATGCTTCTTTCTTTGGGTCGATGCTCTGGCCAAGACTCTGATAAATGAACTGCAAGAAGAGTATGAAGAATGGTTGTGCATGCTGCCCCGAACCACAGTGGCCGCAGCATGAGCTCCGAAAGAAGAGATGGAGGGCAAAGCACGCACTGACAGAGAGCTAGCTGTTGAGCTTAGGATGTTGAAGAAGAAGGTCAGGAAGCTTGAAGATCAAGCACTACCAATACCCATTTGCAAATACTTTTGGGCATTTGTAGGTATGGTAATTGCACTGGTTGTAATGTTGAAAATGTATGGAAAGGCATGAATTATGGAGGAATTTGTAATCTTGAAATTGTATGAGAAATTCACCTAGTTTAAATGTTGGTCAAAGTTGTTTAAATGTTGAAAAAAAAAGAGAAGAAGTGACCAACATTTAAATATGTTGAAAAAAAGGAGAAGAAATGAGGAATTCAGAAACTTTTGATCAATGAAATGCAGCTAAAGAATTATTCTAGAGCCAAAAAATTAAGGTTAGAATTTTTTTGGAGCTGTTAAATATTTAATAGCAATTTAAGTAATCCAATTCAAATACACCGTGATTTAAATCAAAGACCAACATGTCATGGAAAATGTGCCTCAACTCTGGTAGAGATTTAAACCTAGTGCCAAAATAAATGAACATTTTTTAGGGGCATTACATTGAGTAAAAACTAATTTGTCTAAAAAATGAAGGGTGGAAAATGCACAAAAATTTGGTGCGGCTGGGGACTCGAACCCAGGACCGCGTGGGTTTGTGGTGTTTAGGTTTGCGCTGGTAACCGCTAGGACAGATGGCAAGAGTTTGACATGGCTAGGGAAGGAAGGTATACATAGTGAGACTGTGAAATTTGTCAAAAAAATAGTGAGACCATGAATGTTTGCACACGCGTGAGAGTGGTTTTCCTTTGTTTTGCACTGAAACTTTGGAGGGTTGGAAGGTTGAAAACGTATGTTTGCACTGCCACGTGGTTTTGGTTAGAGTGGCACTTGGTTTAGGGTTAGAGTGGCACTTGGTTTAGGATTTAAAGGGAATAAATTTGCATGTTAGTTCATGACTTATTTTTTTGATGAAACGGAGGGCTTCTCACCCCCTCCGATTTTCATTAATGAAAACCACAAGTTCTCGAACTTCATGACTTGGTTTAGGGAAGAAATTATATGTTTGGGCACGAACATTTTTTAACACACATAATAAACCCTAATAAATAACTTAGATAAGATGCAACCCTTACACTAATAAGTTCACGGACAGTTCACGGACACATGACGAAACATGACATGACACGACACGATATAGAAAAGCAACAAATAAAAAACAAAACAGTCTTCATCTTGACCTCCTCCTTCCACTTTGGTCGCGCGCGCCCCTTCAACACCGTCTTCATCTTCACACCTCCTCCTCCTCGTCGTAGGGAAGGGAGTGCATCCCGAATGGAGTGGGGAAGATGCTCTCGTAGTTGGTGTAGATGTTGTAGACGGTGAAGAAGATGGCCTCGCAGCCGCACCAAAAGACTTGGCCGAGGAGCTCGCACGCGTCAAACGGGTTGGTGAAGGTGACCGTGAGCAGTAGGAGGATGCCACCGCGGTCGAACCTCGTTGAGGGTGAAAATCCTCGGCGAGCCCCATGGGAGGTGGGTGCTACCTCTTGAGCACTGCGTTGGATTTCCCCGAAGAGGAGAGGATGATGCAGTAAAGTAGCGTAAGTAGTTCCCTTAGTTTTTGAGAACCGAGGTATCAATCCAGTAGGAGACTACGCACAAGTCCCTCGTACCTACACAAAACGATAGCAACTCGCAACCAACGCTTAGGGGTTGTCAGTCCCTTCACGGTCACTTCCGAGAGTGAGATCTGATAGATAATATTTTTGGTATTTTTGATAGATAGATGCAAAGTAAAAAGGTAAAAGGCAAAGTAAAAACAAAGCAAGTAAATAAAGTGATAGAGATTGATATGATGAGAATAGACCTGGGGGCCATAGGTTTCACGAGTGGCTTCTCTCAAGAGCATAAGTATTCTACGGTGTGTGAACAAATTACTATTGAGCAATTGACAGAATTGAGCATAGTTATGAACATATCTAGGCAATGATCATGTATATAGGCATCACGTCCAAAACAAGTAGATCGAAACGATTCTACATCTACTACTATTACTCCACTCATCGACAGCTATCCAGCATGCATCTAGAGTATTAAGTAAAAACAGAGTAACGCTTTAAGCAAGGTGACATGATGTAGAGGGATAAATTCATGCAATATGATAAAAAACCCATCTTGTTATCCTCCATGGCAACAATACAATACGTGCCTTGCAACCCTCTCTGTCACTGGGTAAGGACACCGCAAGATTGAACCCAAAGCTAATCACTTCTCCCATTGCAAGAATCAAATATTTTCCATAGATAATCTGAATCATAAACCCACAATTCATCGGTCTCAACAAACACACCGCAAAAAGAAGATTACATCGAATAGTTCTCCACAAGAGAGGGGGAGAACATTGTATTGAGATCCAAAAAGAGAGAAGAAGCCATCTAGCTACTAGCTATGGACCCGAAGGTCTGAAGTAAACTACTCACACTTCATCGGAGGGGCTATGGTGATGATGTAGAAGCCCTCCATGGTGGATGCCCCCTCCGGCGGAGCTCCGGAACAGGCCCCAAGATGGGATCTCGTGGATACAGAAAGTTGCGGCGGTGGAATTAGGTTTTTGGCTCCTGTTCTGATCGTTCGGGGATACGTAGGTATATATAGGAGGAAGGAGTACGTCGGTGGAGCATCGAGGGGCCCACGAGGTAGGGGGCGCGCCCTCCACCCTCGTGACTGCCTTTGGCACTACTTGGAGTAGGGTCCAAGTCTCCTGGATCACGTTCGGTTGGAAAATCACGATCCCGAAGGTTTCATTCCGTTTGGACTCCGTTTGATATTCTTTTTCTTTGAAATACTGAAAAAGGCAAAAAACAACAATTCTGGGCTGGGCCTCCGGTTAATAGGTTAGTCCCAGAAGTAATATAAAAGTGGAAAATAAAGCCCAATATAGTCCAAAACAGTAGATAAAGTAGCATGGAGCAATCAAAAATTATAGATACGTTGGAGACGTATCAAGCATCCCCAAGCTTAATTCCTGCTCGTCCTCGAGTAGGTAAATGATAAAAAAGAATTTTTGATGCGGAGTGATACTTTGGCATAATTTCAATGTAAAACTTCTTAATTGTGATATGAATATTCAGATCCGAAAGATTCAAGACAAAAGTTCATATTGACACAAAAATAATAATACTTCAAGCATACTAATCAAAGCAATCATGTCTTCTCAAAATAACATGGCAAAAGAAAGTTCATCCCTACAAAATCATATAGTTAGGCTATGCTTCATTTTCGTCACACAAAGATGTTCCCAACTTCTATACCCCTGATGACAAGCCAAGCAATTGTTTCATACTTCAATAATCTCAAACTTTTTCAACCTTCACGCAATACATGAGCGTGACCCATGGATAAAGCACTATGGGTGGAATAGAATATGATGATGGGGATTGTGTGGAGAAGACAAAAAAGGAGAAAGTCTCACATTGACGAGGATAATTAATGGGCTATGGAGATGCCCATCAATTGATGTCAACATGAGGAGTAGGGATTGCCATGCAACGGATGCACTAGAGCTATGAATGCTCAACAAAAGAAAAACTAGTGGGTGTGCATCCAACTTGCTTGCTCATGAAGACCTAGGGCATTTGAGGAAGCCCATAGTAGGAATATACAAGCCAAGTTCTATAATGAAAAATTCCCACTAGTATAAAAAGACAACTTATGAGACTCACTACATGAAGAACAAGGTGCTACTTTGAAGCACAATATATGAGACTCACTACATAAAGAACAAGGTGCTACTTTGAAGCACGAGTGTGGAAAAAGAGATAGTAGCATTGCCCTTTTCTTTTCTTTTCTTTTTTTGGGCCTTTCTTTTATATATATTTTTTTTGGCCTTCTCTTTTTTTGGGCAATGCTCTAATAATGATGATCATCACACTTCTATTGATTACAACATAAGGATTACAACTCGAAAACTTAGAACAAGATATGACTCTATATGAATGCCTCCGACGGTGTACCGGGATGGTGCAATGAATCAAGAGTGACATGTATGAAAAATAATGCATGGTGGCTTTGCCACAAATACGATGTCAACTACATGATCATGCAATGGCAATATGACAAAAGTAATGTATGTCATGATGATGATGGTGGAAGTTGCATGGCAATATATCTCGGAATGGCTATGGAAATGCCATAATAGGTAGGTATGGTGGCTGTTTTGAGGAAGATACAGGGAGGTTTATGTGTGATAGAATGTATCGTATCACGAGGTTTGGATGCACCGGCGAAGTTTGCATGAACTCTCAAGGTGAGAAAGGGCAATGCACGGTACCTAAGAGGCTAGCAAAGGCGAAAAGGTAAAAGTGCGTATAATCCATGGACTCAACATTAATCAAAAGAACTCATATATTTATTGCAAAAAATTTAGAGGTCATCAAAAATCAAGTACTACGTGCATGCTCCTAGGGGGATAGATTGGTAGGAAAAGATCATCGCTCGTCCCCGACCGCCACTCATAAGGATGCACAAGCCAGGTACACTTCATGTTTCAAATTTGTTACATAACTTTAACCATACGTACATGCTACGGGACTTGCAAACTTCAACACAAGTATTTCTCAAATTCGTAATCACCCAACTAGCACGACTTTGATATTATCACCTCCATATCTCAAAACAATTATCAAGCATCAAACTTAGCTTAGTATTTAATTCACTCAAAAGAAAGGTTCACATATCTTGAACACCAAGTATATTAACATTAAGCAAATTACCATGCTATTAACGACTCTCAAAATAATCTAAGTGAAACATGAGAGATCAATAGTTTTCTTTAAAACAAATCCACCATCATGCTCTTAAAGATATAAGTGAAGTACTAGAGCAAAAATTATCACACTCAAAAGATATAAGTGAAGTACTATGAGCAAAACTATCAAGCTCAAAAGATATAAGTGAAGCACATAGAGTATACTAACAAATTCCAATTCATGTATGGCTCTCTCAAAAGGCGTGTACAGCAAGGATGATTGTGGTAGACTAACAAGCAAAGACGCAAATAATACAAGACGCTCCAAGCAAAACACAGAACATGTGGTGAATAAAAATATAGCTCCAAGTAAATTAACGATGGAAGTGGACGAAAGAGGGGATGCCTTCCGGGAAATGCCCAAGCTTTGACTTTTTGGTGTCCTTGGATTATCTTGGGGGTGCCATGGGCATCCCCAAGCTTAGTCTCTTTCCACTCCTTGTTCCATAATGTTGGAAATATGCCCTAGAGGCAATAATAAAAGGATTATTATTATATTTCCTTGTTCATGATAATTGTCTTTATTCATGCTATAATTGTATTATCCGGAAATCGTAATACACGTGTGAATACATAGACCATAATATGTCCCTAGTAAGCCTCTAGTTGACTAGCACGTTGATCAACAGATAGTCATGGTTTCCTGACTATGGACATTAGATGTCGTTGATAACGGGATCACATCATTAGGAGAATGATGTGATGGACAAGACCCAATCCTAAGCATAGCACAAGATCGTGTATTTCGTTTTGCTAGAGCTTTTCTAATGTCAAGTATCTTTTCCTTAGACCATGAGATCGTGTAACTCCCGGATACCGTAAGAGTGCTTTGGTGTACCAAATGTCACAACGTAACTGGGTGACTATAAAGGTGCATTACAGGTATCTCCGAAAGTGTCTGTTGGGTTGACACGGATCGAGACTGGGATTTGTCACTCCGTATTGCGGAGAGGTATCACTGGGCCCACTCGGTAGTGCATCATCATAATGAGCTCAAAGTGACCAAGTGTCTGGTCACGGGATCATGCATTACGGTATGAGTAAAGTGACTTGCCGGTAACGAGACTGAACGAGGTATTGGGATACCGACGATCGAGTCTCGGGCAAGTAACATACCGTCTGACAAAGGGAATAGTATACGGGGTTGCTTGAATCCTCGACATCGTGGTTCATCTGATGAGATCATCGAGGAGTATGTGGGAGCCAACATGGGTATCCATATCCCGCTGTTGGTTATTAACCGAAGAGCCGTCTCGGTCATGTCTACATGTCTCCCGAACCCGTAGGGTCTACACACTTAAGGTTCGGTGACGCTATGGTTGTATGAATATGAGTATGCAGCAAACCAAATGTTGTTCGGAGTCTCAGATGAGATCCCGGACGTCACGAGGAGTTCCGGAATGGTCCGGAGGTAAAGAAAACTATATAGGAAGTGCTGTTTCGGCCAACGGGAAAGTTTCGGGGTCACCCGGTATTGTACCGGGACCACCGGAAGGGTCCCGGGGGTCCACCGGGTGGGGCCACCTATCCCGGAGGGCCCCGTGGGCTGAAGTGGGAGGGGAACCAGCCCCTAGTGGGCTGGTGCGCCCCCCCCCTTGGCCCCCCCTGCGCCTAGGGTTGGAAACCCTAGGTGGGGGAGGGGCGCACCACTTGCCTTGGGGGGCACTCCACCCTCCTTGGCCGCCGCCCCCTTGGGAGATTGATCTCCCAGGGCCGGCGCCCCCCCTGGGGGCCTATATAAAGGAGGGGGGAGGAAGGGCAGCCGCACCCAAGTCCTGATGCCTCCCTCCCCCTGCTACACCACGTCCTCCTCCCGCAGCAGCTTGGCGAAGCCCTGCCAGAGTTCTGCTGCATCCACCACCACGCCGTCGTGCTGCTGGATCATCATCAACCTCTCCTTCCCCCTTGCTGGATCAAGAAGGAGGAGACGTCATCCGCTCCGTACGTGTGCTGAACACGGAGGTGCTGTCCGTTTGGCACTTGGTCATCGGTGATTTGAATCACGGCGAGTACGACTCCATCATCACCGTTCTCTTGAACGCTTCCGCACGCGATCTACAAGTGGTATGTAGATGCAATCTCTCTCCCTTGACTCGTTGCTTAGATGATCTCATAGATGGATCTTGGTGAAACCGTAGGAAAATTTTATTTTCTGCAACGTTCTCCAACAGTGGCATCATGAGCTAGGTCTATGCGTAGTTCTCTATTGCATGAGTAGAACACAATTTTGTTGTGGGCGTAGATCTTGTCAACTTGCTTGCCGCTACTAGTGTTTTCTTGCTTCAGCGGTATTGTGGGATGAAGCGGCCCGGACCGACCTTACACGTACGCTTACGTGAGACAGGTTGCACGGACTGACATGCACTAGTTGCATAAGGTGGCTAGCGGGTGTCTGTCTCTCCTACTTTAGTTGGAGCGGATTCGATGAAAAGGGTCCTTATGAAGGGTAAATAGAAGTTGACAAAATCACGTTGTGGTTATTCGTAGGTAAGAAAACGTTCTTGCTAGTGTTGGAAATATGCCCTAGAGGCAATAATAAAAGCATTATTATTATATTTCTTTGTTCATGATAATTGTCTTTATTCATGCTATAATTGTGTTATCCGGAAATCGTAATACATGTGTGAATAACAGACACCAACATGTCCCTAGTAAGCCTCTAGTTGACTAGCTCGTTGATCAATAGATAGTCATGGTTTCCTGGCTATGGACATTGGATGTCATTGATAACGGGATCACATCATTAGGATAATGATGTGATGGACAAGACCCAATCCTAAACATAGCACAAGATCGTATAGTTCGTTTGCTAGAGTTTTTGCAATGTCAAAGTATCTCTTCCTTCGACCATGAGATCGTATAACTCCTGGATACCGTAGGAGTGCTTTGGGTGTATCAAACATCACAACGTAACTGGGTGACTATAAAGGTGCACTACAGGTATCTCCGAAAGTATCTATTGTTTTATATGGATCGAGACTGGGATTTGTCACTCCGTATGACGGAGAGATATCACTGGGCCCACTCAGTAATGCATCATCATAATGAGCTCAAAGTGACCAAGTGTTTGGTCACGGGATCATGCATTACGGTACGAGTAAAGTGACTTGCTGGTAACAAGATTGAACGAGGTATTGGGATACCGACGATCGAATCTCGGGCAAGTAACATATCGATTGACAAAGGGAATTGCATATGGGGTTGATTAAATCCTCGACATCGTGGTTCATCCGATGAGATCATCGTGGAGCATGTGGGAGCCAACATGGGTATCCAGATCCCGCTGTTGGTTATTGACCGGAGAGCGATCTCGGTCATGTCTACATGTCTCCCGAACCCGTAGGGTCTACACACTTAAGGTTCAGTTACGCTAGGGTTGTAGGGATATGTATATGCAGTAACCCGAATGTTGTTCGGAGTCCCGGATGAGATCCCGGACGTCACGAGGAGTTCCGGAATGGTCCGGAGGTAAAGATTTATATATGGGAAGTCCTGTTTCGGGCATCGGGACAAGTTTCGGGGTTATCGGTATTGTACCGGGACCACCGGAGGGGTCCCGGGGGCCCACCGGGTGGGGCCACCCATCCCCGGGGGCCACATGGGCTGTAGGGGGTGCGCCTTGGCCTACATGGGCCAAGGGCACCAGCCCCACTAGGCCCATGCGCCTAGGGTTTCCAAAGGGGAGGAGTCCTACTAGTGGAAGGCACCTCCTAGGTGCCTTGGGGGGGAGGGAAACCCCCCTTGGCCGCCGCACCCCCTAGGAGATTGGATCTCCTAGGGCCGGCCACCCCCCCTTGGCACCCCTATATATAGTGGGGGAGAGGAGGAACTTCATACCTTGAGTCCTTGGCCTTTGGTTGCCTCCTTCTCCCTCCCCAACACCTCCTCCACCTCCTTATTGCTTAGCGAAGCTCTGCCGGAGTACTGCAGCTCCATCAACACCACGCCGTCGTGCTGCTGCTGGTGCCATCTCCCTCAACCTCTCCTCCCTCCCTTGCTGGATCAAGAAGGAGGAGACGTGGCTGTTCCGTACGTGTGTTGAACGCGGAGGTGCCGTCCGTTCGGTGCTAGGATCTCCGGTGATTCGAATCACGTCGTGTTCGACTACATCACCCCCGTTCTTTGAACGCTTCCGCTCACGATCTACAAGGTATGTAGATGCATCTATTCACTCGTTGCTAGATGAACTCCTAGATGATCTTGGTGAAACGAGTAGGAAATTTTTTATTTTCTGCAACGTTACCCAACAGTGGCATCATGAGCTAGGTCTATGCGTAGTTCTTCTTGCACGAGTAGAACACAATTGGTTGTGGGCGTAGATTTGTCAACTTTCTTGCCGCTACTAGTCTTATCTTGCTTCAGCGGTATTGTGGGATGAAGCGGCCCGGACCAACCTTACACGTACGCTTACGTGAGACCGGTTCCACCGACTAACATGCACAAGTTGCATAAGGTGGCTGGCGGGTGTCTGTCTCTCCCACTTTAGTTGAAGCGGATTCGATGAAAAGGGTCCTTATGAAGGGTAAATAGAAGTTGACAAATCACGTTGTGGTTTCACGTAGGTAAGAAAACGTTCTTGCTAGAACCCTACTTCAGCCACGTAAAACTTGCAAACAACAATTAGAGGACGTCTAACTTGTTTTTGCAGCAAGTGCTTTGTGATATGATATGGCCAAAGTTGTGATGAATGATGAATGATCTATATGTCATGTATGAGATGTTCATGCTATTGTAATAGGAATCACGACTTGCATGTCGATGAGTATGACAACCGGCAGGAGCCATAGGAGTTGTCTTTATTTTTTGTATGACCTGCGTGTCATTAAAGAATGCCATGTAAACTACTTTACTTTATTACTAAATGCGTTAAACATAGAAGTAGAAGTAGTCGTTGGCGTGACAACTTCATGAAGACACGATGATGGAGATCATGATGATGGAGATCATGGTGTCATGCCGGTGACAAGATGATCATGGAGCCCCGAAGATGAAGATCAAAGGAGCTATATGATATTGGCCATATCATGTCACTACTTTATATAATTGCATGTGATGTTTATTATGTTTTATGCATCTTGTTTACTTAGAACGACGGTAGTAAATAAGATGATCCCTTACAAAATTTCAAGAAGTGTTCTCCCCTAACTGTGCACCGTTGCTACAGTTCGTCGTTTCGAAGCACCACGTGATGATCGGGTGTGATAGATTCTTACGTTCACATACAACGGGTGTAAGACAGTTTTACACAGCGAAAACACTTAGGGTTAACTTGACGAGCCTAGCATGTACAGACATGGCCTCGGAACACGGAGACCGAAAGGTCGAACACGAGTCATATGGAAGATACGATCTACATGAGAATGTTCACCGACGATGACTAGTCCGTCTCACGTGATGATCGGACACGGCCTAGTCGACTCGGATCGTGTAACACTTAGATGACCAAAGGGATGTAAAATCTGAGTGGGAGTTCATTATAATTTGATTAGATGAACTTAATTGTCATGAACTTAGTCTAAATTTTTACAATATGTCTTGTAGATCAAATGGCCAACGTAGTCCTCAACTTCAACGCGTTCCTAGAGAAAACCAAGCTGAAAGACGATGGCAGCAACTATACGGACTGGGTCCGGAACCTGAGGATCATCCTCATAGCTGCCAAGAAAGATTATGTCCTACAAGCACCGCTTGGTGACGCACCCGTTCTCCCTGCGGAACAAGACGTTATGAACGCTTGGCAGGCACGTTCCGATGACTACTCCCTCGTTCAGTGCGGCATGCTTTACAGCCTAGAGCCGGGGCTCCAAAAGCGTTTTGAGAGACATGGAGCATATGAGATGTTCGAAGAGCTGAAATGGTTTTCCAAGCTCATGCCCGGGTCGAGAGATATGAAGTCTCCGACAAATTCTTCAGCTGTAAGATGGAGGAAAACAGTTCTGTCAGTGAGCACATACTCACTATGTCTGGGTTGCATAACCGCTTGACTCAGCTGGGAGTTAATCTCCCGGATGATGCGGTCATTGACAGAATCCTCCAGTCGCTTCCACCGAGCTACAAGAGCTTTGTGATGAACTTCAATATGCAGGGGATGGAAAAGACCATTCCTGAAGTATTTGCTATGCTGAAATCAGCAGAGGTAGAAGTCAGAAAGGAACATCAAGTGTTGATGGTCAATAAAACCACTAAGTTCAAGAAGGGCAAGGGTAAAAAGAACTTCAAGAAGGATGGCAAGGTAGTTGCCGCGCCCAGCAAGCAAGCTGCCGGGAAGAAGCCAAAGAATGGACCCAAGCCCGAGACTGAGTGTTTTTATTGCAAGGAAAGTGGTCACTGGAAGCGGAACTGCCCCAAATACTTAGCGGACAAGAAGGCCGGCAAAACCAAAGGTATATTTGATATACATGTAATTGATGTGTACCTTACCAGTAATCATAGTAACTCCTGGGTATTTGATACCGGTGCCGTTGCTCATATTTGTAACACACAACAGGAGCTGCGGAATAAACGGAGACTGGCGAAGGACGAGGTGACGATGCGCGTCGGGAATGGTTCCAAGGTCGATGTGATCGCCGTCGGCACGCTACCTCTACATTTACCTACGGGATTAGTTTTGAACCTCAATAATTGTTATTTTGTGCCAAGTTTGAGCATGAACATTGTATCAGGATCTCGTTTAATTCGAGATGGCTACTCATTTAAATCCGAGAATAATGGTTGTTCTATTTATATGAGAGATATGTTTTATGGTCATGCTCCGATGGTGAATGGTTTATTCTTTATGAATCTCGAGCGTAATGCTACACATATTCATAGTGTAAGTACCAAAAGATGTAAGATTGATAGTGATAGTCCCACATACTTGTGGCACTGCCGCCTCGGTCACATAGGTGTCAAACGCATGAAGAAGCTCCATGCTGATGGACTTTTAGAGTCTCTTGATTACGAATCATTTGACACGTGCGAACCATGCCTCATGGGTAAAATGACCAAGACTCCATTCTCAGGAACAATGGAGAGAGCAACCAACTTGTTGGAAATCATACATACTGATGTGTGTGGTCCAATGAGTGTTGAGGCTCGCGGTGGCTATCGTTATGTTCTCACCCTCACTGATGACTTAAGTAGATATGGGTATGTCTACTTAATGAAACACAAGTCTGAGACCTTTGAAAAGTTCAAGGAATTTCAGAGTGAAGTTGAGAATCAACGTGACAGGAAAATCAAGTTTCTACGATCAGATCGTGGAGGAGAATACTTGAGTCACGAGTTTGGTACACACTTAAGAAAATGTGGAATAGTTTCACAACTCACGCCGCCTGGAACACCTCAGCGTAATGGTGTGTCCGAACGTCGTAATCGCACTCTATTAGATATGGTGCGATCTATGATGTCTCTTGCCGATTTACCACTATCTTTTTGGGGCTATGCTTTAGAGACTGCCGCATTCACTTTAAATAGGGCCCCGTCGAAATCCGTTGAGACGACACCGTATGAATTATGGTTTGGGAAGAAACCTAAGCTGTCATTTCTAAAAGTTTGGGGATGCGATGCTTATGTCAGGAAACTTCAACCTGAAAAGCTTGAACCCAAATCGGAAAAATGCGTCTTCATAGGATACCCTAAAGAAACTGTTGGGTATATCTTCTACCTCAGATCCGAAGGCAAGATCTTTGTTGCCAAGAATGGGTCCTTTCTGGAGAAAGAGTTTCTCTCGAAAGAAGTAAGTGGGAGGAAAGTAGAGCTTGATGAAGTATTACCTCTTGAACCGGAAAATGGCGCAACTCAAGAAAATGTTCCTGAGGTGCCTGCACCGACTAGAGAGGAAGTTAATGATAATGATCAAGATACTTCTGATCAAGCTCCTACTGAAATTTGAAGGTCCACGAGGACACGTTCCGCACCAGAGTGGTACGGCAACCCTGTCTTGGAAATCATGTTGTTCGACAACGGTGAACCTTCGAACTATGAAGAAGCGATGGCGGGTCCGGATTCCGACAAATGGCTAGAAGCCATGAAATCCGAGATAGGATCCATGTATGAAAACGAAGTATGGACTTTGACTGACTTTCCCGTAGAACGGCGAGCCATAGAAAATAAATGGATCTTTAAGAAGAAGACAGACGCGGATGGTAATGTGACCATCTATAAAGCTCGGCTTGTCGCTAAGGGTTATCGACAAGTTCAAGGGGTTGACTACGATGAGACTTTCTCACCGGTAGCGAAGCTGAAGTCCGTCCGAATCATGTTAGCAATTGCCGCATTTTATGATTATGAAATTTGGCAAATGGACGTCAAAACGGCATTCCTTAATGGTTTCCTTAAGGAAGAATTGTATATGATGCAGCCGGAAGGTTTTGTCGATCCTAAAAATGCTGACAAGGTGTGCAAGCTCCAACGCTCGATTTATGGGCTGGTGCAAGCATCTCGGAGTTGGAACATTCGTTTTGATGAGATGATCAAAGCGTTTGGGTTTACACAGACTTATGGAGAAGCCTGTGTTTACAAGAAAGTGAGTGGGAGCTCTATAGCATTTCTCATACTATATGTAGATGACATACTTTTGATGGGAAATGATATAGAACTTTTGGACAACATTAAGGCCTACTTGAATAAGAGTTTTTCAATGAAGGACCTTCGAGAAGCTGCTTATATATTAGGCATCAAGATCTATAGGGATAGATCAAGACGCCTCATAGGTCTTTCACAAAGCACATATCTTGATAAGATTTTGAAGAAGTTCAAAATGGATCAGTCCAAGAAAGGGTTCTTGCCTGTTTTGCAAGGTGTGAAATTGAGCTCAGCTCAATGTCCGACCACGGCAGCAGAGATAGAAGAGATGAGTGTCATCCCCTATGCCTCAGCCATAGGTTCTATTATGTATGCCATGCTGTGTACCAGACCTGATGTAAACCTTGCAGTAAGTTTGGTAGGAAGGTACCAAAGTAATCCCGGCAAGGAACACTGGACAGCGGTCAAGAATATCCTGAAGTACCTGAAAAGGACTAAGGAAATGTTTCTCGTTTATGGAGGTGACGAAGAGCTCGTCGTAAAAGGTTACGTCGATGCTAGCTTCGACACAGATCTGGATGACTCTAAGTCACAAACCGGATACGTGTATATTTTGAATGGTGGGGCAGTAAGCTGGTGCAGTTGCAAGCAGAGCGTCGTGGTGGGATCTACATGTGAAGCGGAGTACATGGCAGCCTCGGAGGCAGCACATGAAGCAATATGGGTGAAGGAGTTCATCACCGACCTAGGAGTCATACCCAATGCGTCGGGGCCGATCAAGCTCTTCTGTGACAACACTGGAGCTATTGCACTTGCCAAGGAGCCCAGGTTTCACAAGAAGACAAGGCACATCAAGCGTCGCTTCAACTCCATCCGTGAAAATGTTCAAGATGGAGACATAGAGATTTGTAAAGTACATACGGACCTGAATGTAGCAGATCCGTTGACTAAACCTCTCCCAAGAGCAAAACATGATCAACACCAGAATTCCATGGGTGTTCGATTCATCACAATGTAACTAGATTATTGACTCTAGTGCAAGTGGGAGACTGTTGGAAATATGCCCTAGAGGCAATAATAAAAGCATTATTATTATATTTCTTTGTTCATGATAATTGTATTTATTCATGCTATAATTGTGTTATCCGGAAATCGTAATACATGTGTGAATAACAGACACCAACATGTCCCTAGTAAGCCTCTAGTTGACTAGCTCGTTGATCAATAGATAGTCATGGTTTCCTGGCTATGGACATTGGATGTCATTGATAACGGGATCACATCATTAGGATAATGATGTGATGGACAAGACCCAATCCTAAACATAGCACAAGATCGTATAGTTCGTTTGCTAGAGTTTTTGCAATGTCAAAGTATCTCTTCCTTCGACCATGAGATCGTATAACTCCTGGATACCGTAGGAGTGCTTTGGGTGTATCAAACATCACAACGTAACTGGGTGACTATAAAGGTGCACTACAGGTATCTCCGAAAGTATCTATTGTTTTATATGGATCGAGACTGGGATTTGTCACTCCGTATGACGGAGAGATATCACTGGGCCCACTCAGTAATGCATCATCATAATGAGCTCAAAGTGACCAAGTGTTTGGTCACGGGATCATGCATTACGGTACGAGTAAAGTGACTTGCTGGTAACAAGATTGAACGAGGTATTGGGATACCGACGATCGAATCTCGGGCAAGTAACATATCGATTGACAAAGGGAATTGCATATGGGGTTGATTAAATCCTCGACATCGTGGTTCATCCGATGAGATCATCGTGGAGCATGTGGGAGCCAACATGGGTATCCAGATCCCGCTGTTGGTTATTGACCGGAGAGCGATCTCGGTCATGTCTACATGTCTCCCGAACCCGTAGGGTCTACACACTTAAGGTTCAGTTACGCTAGGGTTGTAGGGATATGTATATGCAGTAACCCGAATGTTGTTCGGAGTCCCGGATGAGATCCCGGACGTCACGAGGAGTTCCGGAATGGTCCGGAGGTAAAGATTTATATATGGGAAGTCCTGTTTCGGGCATCGGGACAAGTTTCGGGGTTATCGGTATTGTACCGGGACCACCGGAGGGGTCCCGGGGGCCCACCGGGTGGGGCCACCCATCCCCGGGGGCCACATGGGCTGTAGGGGGTGCGCCTTGGCCTGCTTGGGCCAAGGGCACCAGCCCCACATAGGCCCATGCGCCTAGGGTTCAAGGGGGCAAGAGTCCTAGGAGGGTAAGGCACCTCCTAGGTGCCTTGGGGGGGAGGGAAACCCCCCTTGGCCGCCGCACCCCCTAGGAGATTGGATCTCCTAGGGCCGGCCACCCCCCCTTGGCACCCCTATATATAGTGGGGGAGAGGAGGGACTTCATACCTTGAGTCCTTGGCCTTTGGTTGCCTCCTTCTCCCTCCCCAACACCTCATCCATCTCCTTATTGCTTAGCGAAGCTCTGCCGGAGTACTGCAGCTCCATCAACACCACGCCGTCGTGCTGCTGCTGGTGCCATCTCCCTCAACCTCTCCTCCCTCCCTTGCTGGATCAAGAAGGAGGAGACGTGGCTGTTCCGTACGTGTGTTGAACGCGGAGGTGCCGTCCGTTCGGTGCTAGGATCTCCGGTGATTCGAATCACGTCGTGTTCGACTACATCATCCCCGTTCTTTGAACGCTTCCGCTCGCGATCTACAAGGTACGTAGATGCATCCAATGACTCATTGCTAGATGAACTCCTAGATGATCTTGGTGAAACGAGTAGGAAATTTTTTGTTTTCTGCAACGTTACCCAACACCTGCACCGACTAAAGAGGAAGTTAATGATAATGATCAAGATACTTCTGATCAAGCTCCTACTGAAATTCGAAGGTCCACGAGGACACGTTCCGCACCAGAGTGGTACGGCAACCCTGTCTTGGAAATCATGTTGTTAGACAATGGTGAACCTTCGAACTATGAAGAAGCGATGGCGGGTCCGGATTCCGACAAATGGCTAGAAGCCATGAAATCCGAGATAGGATCCATGTATGAAAACGAAGTATGGACTTTGACTGACTTGCCCGTAGAACGGCGAGCCATAGAAAATAAATGGATCTTTAAGAAGAAGACAGACGCGGATGGTAATGTGACCATCTATAAAGCTCGGCTTGTCGCTAAGGGTTATCGACAAGTTCAAGGGATTGACTATGATGAGACTTTCTCACCGGTAGCGAAGCTGAAGTCCGTTCGAATCATGTTAGCAATTGCCTCATTTTATGATTATGAAATTTGGCAAATGGACGTCAAAACGGCATTCCTTAATGGTTTCCTTAAGGAAGAATTGTATATGATGCAGCCGGAAGGTTTTGTCGATCCTAAAAATGCTGACAAGGTGTGCAAGCTCCAACGCTCGATTTATGGGCTGGTGCAAGCATCTCGGAGTTGGAACATTCGTTTTGATGAGATGATCAAAGCGTTTGGGTTTACACAGACTTATGGAGAAGCCTGTGTTTACAAGAAAGTGAGTGGGAGCTCTATAGCATTTCTCATACTATATGTAGATGACATACTTTTGATGGGAAATGATATAGAACTTTTGGACAGCATTAAGGCCTACTTGAATAAGAGTTTTTCAATGAAGGACCTTGGAGAAGCTGCTTATATATTAGGCATCAAGATCTATAGGGATAGATCAAGACGCCTCATAGGTCTTTCACAAAGCACATATCTTGATAAGATTTTGAAGAAGTTCAAAATGGATCAGTCCAAGAAAGGGTTCTTGCCTGTTTTGCAAGGTGTGAAATTGAGCTCAGCTCAATGTCCGACCACGGCAGCAGAGATAGAAGAGATGAGTGTCATCCCCTATGCCTCAGCCATAGGTTCTATTATGTATGCCATGCTGTGTACCAGACCTGATGTAAATCTTGCCGTAAGTTTGGTAGGAAGGTACCAAAGTAATCCCGGCAAGGAACACTGGACAGCGGTCAAGAATATCCTGAAGTACCTGAAAAGGACTAAGGAAATGTTTCTCGTTTATGGAGGTGACGAAGAGCTCGTCGTAAAAGGTTACGTCGACGCTAGCTTCGACACAGATCTGGATGACTCTAAGTCACAAACCGGATACGTGTATATTTTGAATGGTGGGGCAGTAAGCTGGTGCAGTTGCAAGCAGAGCGTCGTGGCGGGATCTACATGTGAAGCGGAGTACATGGCAGCCTCGGAGGCAGCACATGAAGCAATATGGGTGAAGGAGTTCATCACCGACCTAGGAGTCATACCCAATGCGTCGGGGCCGATCAAGCTCTTATGTGACAACACTGGAGCTATTGCACTTGCCAAGGAGCCCAGGTTTCACAAGAAGACAAGGCACATCAAGCGTCGCTTCAACTCCATCCGTGAAAATGTTCAAGATGGAGACATAGAGATTTGTAAAGTACATACGGACATGAATGTAGCAGATCCGTTGACTAAACCTCTCCCAAGAGCAAAACATGATCAACACCAGAATTCCATGGGTGTTCGATTCATCACAATGTAACTAGATTATTGACTCTAGTGCAAGTGGGAGACTGTTGGAAATATGCCCTAGAGGCAATAATAAAAGCATTATTATTATATTTCTTTGTTCATGATAATTGTCTTTATTCATGCTATAATTGTGTTATCCGGAAATCGTAATACATGTGTGAATAACAGACACCAACATGTCCCTAGTAAGCCTCTAGTTGACTAGCTTGTTGATCAATAGATAGTCATGGTTTCCTGGCTATGGACATTGGATGTCAGTGATAACGGGATCACATCATTAGGATAATGATGTGATGGACAAGACCCAATCCTAAACATAGCACAAGATCGTATAGTTCGTTTGCTAGAGTTTTTGCAATGTCAAAGTATCTCTTCCTTCGACCATGAGATCGTATAACTCCTGGATACCGTAGGAGTGCTTTGGGTGTATCAAACGTCACAACGTAACTGGGTGACTATAAAGGTGCACTACAGGTATCTCCGAAAGTATCTATTGTTTTATATGGACCGAGACTGGGATTTGTCACTCCGTATGACGGAGAGATATCACTGGGCCCACTCAGTAATGCATCATCATAATGAGCTCAAAGTGACCAAGTGTTTGGTCACGGGATCATGCATTACTGTACGAGTAAAGTGACTTGCTGGTAACAAGATTGAACGAGGTATTGGGATACCGACGATCGAATCTCGGGCAAGTAACATATCGATTGACAAAGGGAATTGCATACGGGGTTGATTAAATCCTCGACATCGTGGTTCATCCGATGAGATCATCGTGGAGCATGTGGGAGCCAACATGGGTATCCAGATCCCGCTGTTGGTTATTGACCGGAGAGCGATCTCGGTCATGTCTACATGTCTCCCGAACCCGTAGGGTCTACACACTTAAGGTTCAGTTACGCTAGGGTTGTAGGGATATGTATATGCAGTAACCCGAATGTTGTTCGGAGTCCCGGATGAGATCCCGGACGTCACGAGGAGTTCCGGAATGGTCCGGAGGTAAAGATTTATATATGGGAAGTCCTGTTTCGGGCATCGGGACAAGTTTCGGGGTTATCGGTATTGTACCGGGACCACCGGAGGGGTCCCGGGGGCCCACCGGGTGGGGCCACCCATCCCCGGGGGCCACATGGGCTGTAGGGGGTGCGCCTTGGCCTACATGGGCCAAGGGCACCAGCCCCACTAGGCCCATGCGCCTAGGGTTTCCAAAGGGGAGGAGTCCTACTAGTGGAAGGCACCTCCTAGGTGCCTTGGGGGGAGGGAAACCCCCCTTGGCCGCCGCACCCCCTAGGAGATTGGATCTCCTAGGGCCGGCCACCCCCCCTTGGCACCCCTATATATAGTGGGGGAGAGGAGGAACTTCATACCTTGAGTCCTTGGCCTTTGGTTGCCTCCTTCTCCCTCCCCAACACCTCCTCCACCTCCTTATTGCTTAGCGAAGCTCTGCCGGAGTACTGCAGCTCCATCAACACCACGCCGTCGTGCTGCTGCTGGTGCCATCTCCCTCAACCTCTCCTCCCTCCCTTGCTGGATCAAGAAGGAGGAGACGTGGCTGTTCCGTACGTGTGTTGAACGCGGAGGTGCCGTCCGTTCGGTGCTAGGATCTCCGGTGATTCGAATCACGTCGTGTTCGACTACATCATCCCCGTTCTTTGAACGCTTCCGCTCGCGATCTACAAGGTATGTAGATGCATCTATTCACTCGTTGCTAGATGAACTCCTAGATGATCTTGGTGAAACGAGTAGGAAATTTTTTATTTTCTGCAACGTTACCCAACAGCTAGAACCCAATTGCAGCCACGTAAAAGATGCAACAACAATTAGAGGACGTCTAACTTGTTTTTGCAGCAATTGTCATGTGATGTGATATGGCCAGAAGTTGTGATGAATGATGAATGATATATTGTGATGTATGAGATCATGATCTTGTAATAGGAATCACGACTTGCATGTCGATGAGTATGACAACCGGCAGGAGCCATAGGAGTTGTCTTTATTTTTTTGTATGACCTGCGTGTCATTGAAGAACGCCATGTAAATTACTTTACTTTATTGCTAAACGCGTTAGCCATAGAAGTAGAAGTAGTCGTTGGCGTGACAACTTCATGAAGACACAATGATGGAGATCATGATGATGGAGATCATGGTGTCATGCCGGTGACGAAGATGATCATGGAGCCCCGAAGATGGAGATCGAAGGAGCTATATGATATTGGCCATATCATGTCACTACAATATAATTGCATGTGATGTTTATTATGTTTTATGCATCTTGTTTACCTAGAACGGCGGTAGTAAATAAGATGATCCCTTATAATAATTTCAAGAAAGTGTCCCCCCTAACTGAGCAACGTTGCTAAAGTTCGTCATTTCAAAGCACCACGTGATGATCGGGTGTGATACATCCTTATGTTCACATACAACGGGTGTAAGACAGATTTACACATGCAGAACACTTAGGGTTAACTTGACGAGCCTAGCATGTACAGACATGGCCTCGGAACACAAGAGACCGAAAGGTCGAACATGAGTCGTATGGAAGATACGATCAACATGGAGATGTTCTCCGATGATGACTAGTCCGTCTCACGTGATGATCGGACACGGCCTAGTCGACTCGGATCATGTAACACTTAGATGACTAGAGGGATGTCAAATCTGAGTGGGAGTTCATTCAATAATTTGATTAGATGAACTTAATTATCATGAACTTAGTCTAAAACTTTTGCAAAATATTTCTTGTAGATCAAATGGCCAACGCTCATGTCAACATGAACTTCAACGCGTTCCTAGAGAAAACCAAGCTGAAAGATGATGGCAGCAACTATTCGGACTGGGTCCGGAACCTGAGGATCATCCTCATAGCAGCCAAGAAAGCATATGTCCTAGATGAACCGCTAGGTGAAGCACCCATCCCAGAGAACCAAGAAATTATGAACGTTTGGCAGTCACGTGCTGATGATTACTCCCTCGTTTAGTGCGGCATGCTTTGCAGCTTAGAACCGGGGCTCCAAAAGCGTTTTGAGAAACACGGAGCATATGAGATGTTCGAGGAGCTGAAAATGGTTTTCCAAGCTCATGCGCGGGTCGAGAGATATGAAGTCTCCGACAAGTTCTATAGTTGTAAGATGGAGGAAAACAGTTCTGTCAGTGAGCACATACTCAAAATGTCTGGGTTGCACAACCGCCTGTCCCAGCTGGAGATCAACCTCCCGGACGAGGCGGTCATTGACAGAATCCTTCAGTCGCTCCCACCAAGCTACAAGAGCTTTGTGTTGAACTACAATATGCAAGGGATGGTAAAGACCATTCCTGAAGTATTCTCAATGCTGAAGTCAGCAGAGGTTGAAATCAAGAAAGAACATCAAGTGTTGATGGTCAATAAGACCACTAAGTTCAAGAAGGGCAAGGGTAAGAAGAACTTAAAGAAGGACGGCAAAGATGTTGCCGTGCCCGGTAAGCCAGTTGCCGGGAAGAAGTCAAAGAATGGACCCAAGCCTGAGACTGAGTGCTTTTATTGCAAGGGGAAGGGTCACTGGAAGCGGAACTGCCCCAAATACTTAGCGGACAAGAAGGCTGGCAACACTAAAGGTATATTTGATATACATGTAATTGATGTGTACCTTACCAGTACTCGTAGTAACTCCTGGGTATTTGATACCGGTGCCGTTGCTCATATTTGTAACTCACAGCAGGAGCTGCGGAATAAGCGGAGACTGGCGAAGGACGAGGTGACAATGCGCGTCGGGAATGGTTCCAAGGTCGATGTGATCGCCGTCGGCACACTACCTCTACATTTACCCACGGGATTAGTTATGAACCTCAATAATTGTTATTTAGTGCCAAGTTTGAGCATGAACATTGTATCTGAATCTCGTTTAATACGAGATGGCTACTCATTTAAATCCGAGAATAATGATTGTTCTATTTATATGAGAGATATGTTTTATGGTCATGCCCCGATGGTCAATGGTTTATTCTTGATGAATCTCGAACGTTATGTTACACATATTCATAGCGTGAATACCAAAAGATGTAAAGTTGATAACGATAGTCCCACATACTTGTGGCACTGCCGCCTTGGTCACATTAGTGTCAAGCGCATGAAGAAGCTCCATGCTGATGGACTTTTAGAGTCTCTCGATTATGAATCATTTGACACATGCGAACCATGCCTCATGGGCAAAATGACCAAGACTCCATTCTCCGGAACAATGGAGCGAGCAACCAACTTATTGGAAATCATACATACCGATGTGTGCGGTCCAATGAGTGTTGAGGCTCGCGGAGGATATCGTTATGTTCTCACCCTCACTGATGACTTGAGTAGATATGGGTATGTCTACTTCATGAAACACAAGTCTGAGACCTTTGAAAAGTTCAAGGAATTTCAGAATGAGGTAGAGAATCAACGTGACCGAAAGATAAAGTTCCTACGATCAGATCGTGGAGGAGAATACTTAAGTCACGAATTTGGTACACACTTAAGGAAATGTGGAATCGTTTCACAACTCACGCCGCCTGGAACACCTCAATGTAACGATGTGTCCGAACGTCGTAATCGCACTCTATTGGATATGGTGCGGTCTATGATGTCTCTTACCGATTTACCGCTATCATTCTGGGGATACGCTCTAGAGACAGCTACATTCACTTTAAATAGGGCACCGTCTAAATCCGTTGAGACGACACCGTATGAATTATGGTTTGGGAAGAAACCTAAGCTGTCGTTTCTAAAAGTTTGGGGATGCGATGCTTATGTCAAGAAATTACAACCTGAAAAGCTCGAACCCAAGTCGGAAAAATGCGTCTTCATAGGATACCCTAAGGAAACCATTGGGTATACCTTCTACTTAAGATCCGAGGGCAAGACCTTTGTTGCCAAGAACGGGTCCTTTCTGGAAAAAGAGTTTCTCTCGAAAGAAGTAAGTGGGAGGAAAGTAGAACTCGATGAAGTACTACCTCTTGAGCCGGAAAGTAGTGCAGCCCAGGAAAATGTTCCTGTGGTGCATACACCAACTGGAGAGGAAATTAATGATTATGATCAAGGTACTTCGGATCAAGTTGCTACTGAACCTCGTAGGTCCACAAGGACACGTTCCACACCAGAGTGGTATGGCAACCCTGTCCTGGAAATCATGTTGTTAGACAACAGTGAACCTTCGAACTATGAAGAAGCGATGGCGGGCCCAGATTCCAACAAATGGCTTGAAGCCATGCAATCCGAGATAGAATCCATGTATGAAAACAAAGTATGGACTTTGACAGACTTGCCCGATGATCAGCGAGCGATAGAAAACAAATGGATCTTTAAGAAGAAGACGGACGCGGATGGTAATATTACCATTTATAAATCTCAACTTGTCGCTAAGGGTTATCGACAAGTTCAAGGGGTTAACTATGATGAGACTTTCTCTCCCGTAGCGAAGCTGAAGTCCGTCCGAATCATGTTAGCAATTGCCGCATACTATGATTATGAGATATGGCAGATGGACGTCAAAACAGCATTCCTTAACGGGCATCTTAAGGAAGAACTGTATATGATGCAGCCGGAGGGTTTTGTCGGTCCTAAGAATGCTAACAAAGTATGCAAGCTCCAGCGATCCATTTATGGGCTGGTGCAAGCATCTCGGAGTTGGAACATTCGCTTTGATGAGATGATCAAAGCGTTTGGGTTTATGCAGACTTATGGAGAACCCTGCGTTTACAAGAAAGTGAGTGGGAGCTCTGTAGCATTTCTCATATTATATGTAGATGACATACTTTTGATGGAAAATGATATAGAACTTTTGGACAGCATTAAGGCCTACTTGAATAAGTGTTTTTCAATGAAGGACCTTGGAGAAGCTGCTTACATATTAGACATCAAGATCTATAGGGATAGATCGAGACGCCTCATAGGTCTTTCACAAAGCACATACCTTGATAAGATTTTGAAGAAGTTCAAAATGGATCAGTCTAAGAAAGGGTTCTTGCCTGTATTGCAAGGTGTGAGATTGAGCTCAGCTCAATGCCCGACCACGACAAAAGATAAAGAAGAGATGAGTGTCATCCCCTATGCTTCAGCCATAGGATCTATTATGTATGCCATGCTGTGTACCAGACCTGATGTAAACCTTGCCGTAAGTTTGGTAGGAAGGTACCAAAGTAATCCCGGCAAGGAACACTGGACAGCGGTCAAGAATATCCTGAAGTACCTGAAAAGGACAAAGGACATGTTTCTCGTTTATGGAGGTGACGAAGAGCTCACCGTAAAGGGTTACGTCGACGCTAGCTTCGACACAGATCTGGATGTCTCTAAGTCACAAACCGGATACGTGTATATGTTGAATGGTGGAGCAGTAAGCTGGTGCAGCTGCAAGCAGAGCGTCGTGGCGGGATCTACATGTGAAGCGGAGTACATGGCAGCCTCGGAAGCAGCGCATGAAGCTATTTGGGTGAAGGAGTTCATCACCGACCTGGGAGTCATACCCAATGCGTCGGGGCCGATCAAACTCTTCTGTGACAACACTGGAACTATTTCCCTTGCAAAGGAGCCCAGGTTTCACAAGAAGACCATGCACATCAAGCGTCGTTTCAACTCCATCCATGAAAATGTTCAAGATGGAGACATAGATATTTGCAAAGTACATACGAATCTGAATGTTGCAGATCCGTTGACTAAACCTCTCTCGCGAGCAAAACATGATCAACACCAGAACTCTATGGGTGTTCGATTCATCACAATGTAACTAGATTATTGACTCTAGTGCAAGTGGGAGACTATTGGAAATATGCCCTAGAGGCAATAATAAAAGGATTATTATTATATTTCCTTGTTCATGATAATTGTCTTTATTCATGCTATAATTGTATTATCCGGAAATCGTAATACACGTGTGAATACATAGACCATAATATGTCCCTAGTAAGCCTCTAGTTGACTAGCTCGTTGATCAACAGATAGTCATGGTTTCCTGACTATGGACATTAGATGTCGTTGATAACGGGATCACATCATTAGGAGAATGATGTGATGGACAAGACCCAATCCTAAGCATAGCACAAGATCGTGTAGTTCGTTTTGCTAGAGCTTTTCTAATGTCAAGTATCTTTTCCTTAGACCATGAGATCGTGTAACTCCCGAATACCGTAAGAGTGCTTTGGGTGTACCAAACGTCACAACGTAACTAGGTGACTATAAAGGTGCATTACAGGTATCTCCGAAAGTGTCTGTTGGGTTGACACGGATCGAGACTGGGATTTGTCACTCCGTATTGCGGAGAGGTATCACTAGGCCCACTCGGTAGTGCATCATCATAATGAGCTCAAAGTGACCAAGTGTCTGGTCACGGGATCATGCATTACGGTACGAGTAAAGTGACTTGCCGGTAACGAGACTGAACGAGGTATTGGGATACCGACGATCGAGTCTCGGGCAAGTAACATACCGTCTGACAAAGGGAATAGTATACGGGGTTGCTTGAATCCTCGACATCGTGGTTCATCTGATGAGATCATCGAGGAGTATGTGGGAGGCAACATGGGTATCCAGATCCCGCTGTTGGTTATTGACCGGAGAGCCGTCTCGGCCATGTCTACATGTCTCCCGAACCCGTAGGGTCTACACACTTAAGGTTCGGTGACGCTAGGGTTGTATGAATATGAGTATGCAGCAAACCAAATGTTGTTCGGAGTCCCGGATGAGATCCCGGACGTCACGAGGAGTTCCGGAATGGTCCGAAGGTAAAGAAAACTATATAGGAAGTGCTGTTTCGGCCAACGGGAGGGGTCACCCGGTATTGTACCGGGACCACCGGAAGGGTCCCGGGGGTCCACCGGGTGGGGCCACCTATCCCGGAGGGCCGAGTGGGATGAAGTGGGAGGGGAACCAGCCCCTAGTGGGCTGGTGCGCCCCCCTTGGCCCCCCCTGCGCCTAGGGTTGGAAACCCTACGTGGGGGGGGGGGGGCGCACCACTTGCCTTGGGGGGCACTCCACCCCCTTGGCCGCCGCCCCCTTGGGAGATTGATCTCCCAGGGCCGGCGCCCCCCCTGGGGGCCTATATAAAGGAGGGGGGGAGGGAGGGCAGCCGCACCCAAGTCCTGGCGCCTCCCTCCCCCTGCTACACCACGTCCTCCTCCCGCAGCAGCTTGGCGAAGCCCTGCCGGAGTTCTGCTGCATCCACCACCACGCCGTAGTGCTGCTGGATCATCATCAACCTCTCCTTCCCCCTTGCTGGATCAAGAAGGAGGAGACGTCATCCTCTCCGTACGTGTGTTGAACGCGGAGATGCTGTCCGTTCGGCACTTGGTCATCGGTGATTTGAATCACGGCGAGTACGACTCCATCATCACCGTTCTCTTGAACGCTTCCGCACGCGATCTATAAGTGGTATGTAGATGCAATCTCTCTCCCTTGACTCGTTGCTTAGATGAACTCATATATGGATCTTGGTGAAACCGTAGGAAAATTTTATTTTCTGCAACGTTCTCCAACACATAATCCATCAAAAGAATTCACCCAAAACTTGAAAACTTCACAACACAAAACTCAACAGAAATCTCGTGAGCTCCGTTAGAGAAAGAAAACAAAAGACTACGTCAAGGTACTGTAATGAACTCATTATTTATTTATATTGGTGTTGAACCTAATGTATTCCAACTTCTCTATGGTTTATAAACTATTTTACTAGCCATAGATTCATCAAAATAAGGAAACAACACACGAAAAACAGAATCTGTCAAAAACAGAACAGTCTGTAGCAATCTGTAACTAACGCAAACTTCTGGAACTCTAAAAATTCTACCAAAATAGGAAGTCCTGGACAATTTGTTTATTGAACAGCAGCAAAAAGAATCAAGGCAAAATCACGTTCCTGTGATTTAACACAATTATATTCGTGCGTGCAAGGTTTCTGTTTTTCAGCAGAATCAAATCAACTATCATCGTAGGTTATCCTATAGGTTCTAATGGCACAAACACTAATTAAAAGACAAAACCACATCTAAACAGAGGCTAGATGTATTATTTATTCCTAAACATAAGCAAAAACACAAAACACAAAATAAAATTGGGTTGCCTGCCAACAAACGCTATCATTTAACGCCCCTAGCTAGGCATAAAAGCGAGGATAGATCTAGGTATTGACATCTTTGGTAGGCAATCCATAAGTGGCTCTCATGATAGATTCATATGGTAATTTTATTTTATTTCTAGGGAAGTGTTCCATACCCTTCTTTAAAGGAAATTGGAATCTAATATTCCCTTCCTTCATATCAATAATTGCACCAATCGTTCTAAGGAAAGGTCTACCAAGAATAATAGGACATGAAGGATTGCAATCTATATCAAGAACGATAAAACCTACGGGCACACAATTCCTATTTGCAACAATAAGAACATCATTAATTCTTCCCATAGGTTTTTTAATAGTGGAATCCGCAAGATGCAAGTTTAGAGATCAATCATCAAAATCACGGAAATCTAGCAAATCACACAAAGCTTTGGGAACAGTAGAGACATTAGCACCCAAATCACACAAAGCATGAAACTCATAATCTTTAATTTTAATTTTAATAGTAGGTTCCCACTCATCATAGAGTTTTCTAGGGATAGAATTTTCAACTCAAGTTTTTCTTCATAAAATTGCATCAAAGCATCAACAATGTGTTCGGTAAAGGCCTTATTTTGACTATAAGCATGTGGAGAATCTAGCACGGATTGCAACAAGGAAATACAACCAATCAAAGAGCAATTTTCATAATTAAATTCCTTGAGATCCAAAATAGTGGGTTTAGCAACATCTAGATTTTTATTTCTTTCAATCCCACTTTCATCAATTTCATCATCAAGACCTAGAAACTCCGAATTCTTAGAACGCCTTCTAGGTAAAGGAAGATCATATTCAGTTTCATCAAGATTCATATTTCAAAACAAAGATTTAATGGGGGACACATCAATAACTTTTAGATCTTCATCTTGATTTTCATATGAATTGGAAGAACACACTTTAATAAAGGCATCTTTGGAAGCACGCATCCTAGCAGTTCTTTCCTTGCACTCATCAATGAAAATTCTGATGGCTTTGAGAGACTCATTGATATCATGCTTAGGAGGAATAGATCTAAGCTTTAAAGAATCAATTTCAAGAGAAATTCTATCAACGTTCCTAGCCAAATCATCAACATTAAGCAATTTCTCTTCAAGCAAAGCATTAAAATTCTTTTGTGAATTCATGAACTCTTTAACACTACTCTCAAATTCAGAGGGCATCTTATTAAAATTTCCATAAGAATTATTGTAGGAATTTCCATAATTATTAGAAGGATTACTAGGATAAGGCCTAGGATTAAAATTCCCTCTATAAGCATTGTTTCCAAAACTATTCCTACCAACAAAATTCACATCCATAGATTCATTATTATTCTCAAGCAAAGAAGACAAAGGCATGTCATTGGGATCAAGAGGAGTATTTTTAGGAGCAAACATCTTCATAAGTTCATCCATCTTTTCACTCAAAACATTGGTTTCTTCTATAGCATGCACTTTTTTACTATAAGATCTTTCGGTGTGCCATTGAGAATAATTAGCCATAATATTATCAAGCAATTTGGTAGCATCCCCTAACATAATTTCCATAAACGTGCCTCCTGCGGCCGAATCTAAAAGATTTCTAGAAGCAAAATTCTATCCGGCATAAAAATTTTGTATGATCATCCATAAATTCAAACCATGAGTAGGGCAATTGCGAAGCATTAATTTCATTCTTTCCCAAGATTGGGCAACATGCTCATGATCAAGTTGTTTAAAATTCATGATATCGTTCCTAAGAGTGATAATCTTAGCGGGAGGAAAATACTTAGAGATAAAAGCATCTTTGCACTTGTTCCAAGAATCAATACTATTTTTAGGCAAAGATGAAAACCAAACTTTAGCACGATCTCTAAGTGAAAATGGAAATAACTTCAATTTGACAATATTGTTATTCCCATCTTTCTTCTTTTGCATATCACACAAATCAACAAATTTGTTTAGATGAGTAGCGGCATCTTCACTAGGAAGGCCGGCGAATTGATCTTTCATAACAAGATTCAACAAAGCGGTATTGATTTCACAAGACTCATCATTATTAAGAGGAGCAATCAGAGTACTAAGGAAATCATTATTATTGGTATTCGAGAAATCACACAATTTGGTATTATCTTGTGCCATGGCAACAAGTAATCCAACACACAAGCAAACAGAAAGGCAACGGGAGAAAAAAAAGGCAAACAAAAAAGAGAGGAGGAGATTGGGAAAGAGAGGGCGAATAAAACGGCAAGGGTGAAGTGGGGGAGAGGAAAATGAGAGGCAAATGGCAAATAATGTAATGCAAGAGATAGGGATTGCGATGGGTACTTGGTATTGTTGACTTGCTTGCGCGAGCCTCCCCGGCAACGGCGCCAGAAATTCTTCTTGCTACCTCTTGAGCACTGCGTTGGATTTCCCCGAAGAGGAGAGGATGATGTAGTAAAGTAGCGTAAGTATTTCCCTCAGTTTTTGAGAACCAAGGTATCAATCAAGTAGGATACTACACACAAGTCCCTCGTACCTACACAAAATGATAGCAACTCGCAACCAACGCTTAGGGGTTGTCAATCCCTTCACGGTCACTTACGAGAGTGAGATCTGATAGATAATATTTTTGGTATTTTTGATAGATAGATGCAAAGTAAAAAGGTAAAAGGCAAAGTAAAAACAAAGCAAGTAAATAAAGTGATAGAGATTGATATGATGAGAATAGACCCCGGGACCATAGGTTTCACTAGTGGCTTCTCTCAAGAGCATAAGTATTCAATGGTGGGTGAACAAATTACTGTTGAGCAATTGACAGAATTGAGCATAGTTATGAACATATCTAGGCAATGATCATGTATATAGGCATCACGTCCAAAACAAGTAGATCGAAACGATTATGCATCTACTATTATTACTCCACTCATTGACTGCTATCCAGCATGCATCTAGAGTATTAAGTAAAAACAGAGTAACGCTTTAAGCAAGATGACATGATGTAGAGGGATAAATTCATGCAATATGATAAAAAAACATCTTGTTATCCTCGATGGCAACAATACAATACGTGCCTTGCAACCCTCTCTGTCACTGGGTAAGGACACCGCAAGATTGAACCCAAAGCTAAGCACTTCTCCTATTTCAAGAACTACCAATCTAGTTGGCCAAACCAAAAAGGATAATTCGAAGAGACTTGCAAAGATAACTCAATCATACATAAAAGAATTCAGAGAAGAATCAAATATTTTCCATAGATAATCTGAATCATAAACCCACAATTCATCGTTCTCAACAAACACACCGCAAAAATAAGATTACATCGAATAGTTCTCCACAAGAGAGGGGGAGAACATTGTATTGAGATCCAAAAAGAGAGAAGAAGCCATCTAGCTACTAGCTATGGACCCGAAGGTCTAAAGTAAACTACTCACACTTCATCGGAGGGGCTATGGTGATGATGTAGAATCCCTCCATGGTGGATGCCCCCTCCGGCGGAGCTCCGGAACAAGCCCCAAGATGGGATCTCGTGGATACAGAAAGTTGCGGCGGTCGAATTAGGTTTTTGCCTCCTGTTCTGATCGTTCGGGGATACGTAGGTATATATAGGAGGAAGGAGTACGTCGGTGGAGCGTCGAGGGGCCCATGAGGTAGGGGGGCGCGCCCAGGGGGGCGCGCCCTCCACCCTCGTGACCGCCTCTGGCACTTCTTGGAGTAGGGTCCAAGTCTCCTGGATCACGTTCGGTTGGAAAATCACGATCCCGAAGGTTTCATTCCGTTTGGACTCCGTTTGATATTATGTTTCTTCGAAATACTGAAAAAGGCAAAAAACAACAATTCTGCGCTGGGCCTCCAGTTAATAGGTTAGTCCCAAAAGTAATATAAAAGTGGAAAATAAAGCCCAATATAGTCCAAAACAGTAGATAAAGTAGCATGGAGCAATAAAAAATTATAGATACGTTGGAGACGTATCAGTGGGCATAGCCGCTCTGAGGAAGGCATGGGTGAGTTCGACGGAACCCCTCCACCTTGAAATAGCCCACACACAGAGCTCCCTCTCCACGAGCACGCCCGGTGGGTAGCGCAGCTCCGGCACGGCAAGCGGACGGCTGAAGGTCGGCCCATTGAACTGCATGGTCTCGCTTGGGGAGGGCTCGGTCGATTGGGTGTTTGAAGTTGGAGAGAATGGATTGGATCTGGCTTATGGGTGGGAGAGGAAGATAGGCACCCCATTTATAGGCATGTGGGTGGGAGAGGAAGAGAGAAAGGATGAGAATGGTGCGTGTGTGAATCCAAACGCGTGTGTGTATCCGGACGCGTGTGTGTATCCGTTACGTTTTGCACTCTTAAATTTTTGCACAAAAACGATGCATGGGGCGCGTGCGTGCATTTGAATCACTGCATAGCTCTTTGACCAGACGGTGCACCTGACTCGCTGCCCTGAACCACCTAGTTGGCCTCGCTAGCCTAGCGTGCCTAGCACGCCTCGCTCGCCTCACTCGCATGCATGCACGTCACAGCCTCCCGCGCATGCAAACCCACGTCGCCGCCTCCCATGCATGCAAGGCCTGGAAATGCTGAGATGGGCTATTTACTGCGGTCAGGCCCAGACAACGAGACGGCCCAACGTTGCATCCAGCGCGCTCGATATTTGTTTAAAAAAAAGAATCTCCTAGCCAATCAGATTGCATCTCGCGGATCGCCCCCCTCCTCCCCGCAGATTCCTTCTAGAAGGGTTAGATCGACGGCCCTTGTTAAGCACTAGGGTTAGATGAACGGTCCTGGTTCAGCGCTAGGGTTAGCGAGGTTTGGGAGGGGTTTGGAGCAGTCAAAGCTATGTTTGACCAGATTTCAAATGAGCATAATAAATTAAATAAAAATCAGGAAAATAAAAAACCTACGCACATAGTTTTCTTATGTCATATACTAACAGTTTAAGTTGATAAACAAGGTTTACATACATTTAAACGATAAGTTCATGTGTATTGTGTGATATCTCGAGTATCTTAAACTCTCTTGTATGAAGTGAAGAGAAGTGTTTTGGGGAAATAAACATGAAAATTTCAAAAAACTCACCACACCTTCATTTTAGAGTGACTAAGAAGGATCTAGGCTTAGTTTTTCATTTTGATGTTTTACGCTTGTTTAAATCTTGGTCAAAGTTAAGTTTGACCAGAATTCAAATCAGCAAAACAAATTAAAAAAAATCAAAAAATCGAAAAACCAGCGCACATAGCCCGTATATATAGAATATATGTTTAGGAAAGTTATTTGGCTGATTTAGACAAGGTCGAAAAAAACCTTGCTTAGAAATGAGGCCGTTTACCCTACCTTTGGACCCCTCATTTTAGCACATTTTTCATGAAAATTTCAAAAACCTCACCACAGCTTCATTTTGGATTGACTAAGAAGGATCCAGGCTTAGTTCTTCATTTTGATGTTTTAGACTTGTTTAAATCTTGGTCAAAGTTAGGTTTGACCAGAATTCAAATGAGCAAAACAAAATTAAAAAAAATCAAAAAAAGGAAAAACCATGTGCTCATTCAAACATCATCCAACAGATTACATCATGTCAAACATAGTTCTAACATAGGTCCAACATCATCCAATAGAAATACAACATTATTCATAATGTTTCATAATTATTCATATATAGCGTTCGGGCTTCTGTCTGTTCCTTGAGCTTCTTGCCATCACTTTGCTCCTCGTGCACCTTGTGCTTATTGCTTCTTATCTTCTCCTCTTGGTTGTCGGTACCTTGTGCGTCTTCTTCAAACCTATCATAGAGCTGTGCAAAACATAAAGGGTAATGAGATCATGTCAGGTGATAAATGTACAGTAGTATCTGACCCTTGCAAGATTTACATTCCTAGCAGAACTCACAACAACAGAAAGTTGGTCACCATTTGGAGCCTCACTTGGATCATCATTTGGAGCCTCACTTGGATCACCATGATCATCATTTGGAGCCTCACTTGAATCATTATTTGGAGGATATTTTGGATCATCGTCAAAATCATGCGGCTGTTGACCATCATCATTTCGAACCTCATCAAAATCCTCATCTGATGCAACCGGCTGTTGACCATCATTTTCATCATCTGTTGAGGCAACCGACTGCTGACCAACATTTTCATCGAAGCCTTCATTGAAACTCTCTCCGAATGCTGGATCTACTGTGTTATCACAATACTTACCGAAATGACCAGACCCACCATACCTTGTGCACTTACGCTTCCTCGCTCCAAGTCCAGCTCCTTCGCTTCGAGGTCTGATTCGACTCTTCCTTGGTCTACCTACTGCTCTCTTCAGAACTGAAGCGCAAAGCTTGAATCCAGGGTCCACCATGTCCCATTGTTGTTTTCCCTCCATAGCAGGCAAGGCATAAGCATATGTGGCTTTGAACCTTGCAACAGAGTAGTAATCATGCACATACTTCTGTATGTTCCCTGCTGGACCTAGGGGAGAAGTGATGAAAAACAAGGCATGAATGCATGGCAACCCAGTTATCTGCCATTGCCTACAACTGCAAGTTCTAGCTTCTAAATCCACTGGATATCTCCATTCCCTCTTCTCTTTATCCAAATATGATATCTCTGCTGTGGTACCCGAGCAAAGAGTCATGTTCATTTCCAGGCCTGTTGTTTTCTGCTTCAGTTCATTCATCACGGCAGGGATGATAATCTGGCCCATGAATTTTGCCTCGGCTATTCCTGCACGATAATGAAATTTCTGCATGTATTCTATCCTTATCCTGTCCAGCAAATCCTCCACATAATGACCCTTTAGTTTCCGGATCATTGAGTTGAAAGACTCTGCTAGATTATTGTGCACATAGTCAACTTTGCTCAGTTCACTGAATTGGCTTCTGGCCCATAACTTGGAGTGGTGTGTTTCCAAGTATTCTTTCACTTTGGGATTCATGTATAACTGCCTCAAGTGGTAGTTGTGCTTCTTCACACTGCAAGTCAAAGACGCTGGCCATAAATTGTCGGTATACACCTTTCCTTTGAATTTCTTCATGAAATTTGCAGCAAGGTGACGCATGCATTCCCTATGCTCTACTCCAGGGAACACATTGTCCACGGCCACTTCTAAACCTTTGCACGCATCTGTATGAATTACGAACCCATTGGGATGTGCAATAGCCCGTCGCAGATTATGCAAAAACCAAGTCCAGCTCTCCTCAGACTCTGTCTCCAACACACCGTAGGCAACTGGAAATACAAAACTGTGTGCATCAACTGCACAAGCTGCTACTAACTGTCCTTTAAACCTCCCTGTGAGAAAAGTGGCATCAATAGGCAAATAAGGCCTACAACCTGCCAAAAAAACCCGGCGACAAGCCTCAAAGCAGACAAAACCCCTCCTAAAGCATTCCTTGGTCTTTGTCACTCCCCTGAATGTGTACTCCATGGTGTGGTGATCAATATCTACAATACTACCTGGGCTTGTCCTCTCCACTTCACCTTTGAATGAATACAACAATTGAAAACTTTCCTGCGAGTTACCATAAATAGAATCCATAACATGTTGTTTACCATTGAACAACCTCATGTATGGTAAATCTATCTTGAACTTATCTTTGATGTTCTTCTGCAATTCCTTTGGACCCACTTGCTGGTTTTCTTTCACCCACTTCTTTACCTCTTTTGCCACCCATCTTGACTTGGCTCTACTGATTGTATCCTTCCTAAGGGTTGATTCCTGGCATGTGTGCTTAAAAGGGTTGACTTTGACCTGAACATTAGTGCTATTTCGCATTTTATATGCGAGCAGCCTCCATGGACAACCCTCAGTCGGACAGTGCACTCTGTAACGTACTTGATCGCTCTTGTCAACTTTGAAAGTACGTTCTACCTTGATGCAGTATGTCACAAGTCCATTTCTACACTCATTCATGGATGCAAAAACTGTACCTTCTTCCATATGAGGGTTCAAAGGGTCCCATTGAACAGCTGTAAGGTCTTCGTCCTCACCCACCGCGTCATCATCCACACAGACTGCATTGTGAGCCTCATCTTGGTTATCAGCCCGAGGTGCCCGTCGTAAATTCTGAATAACATCAGAATATAGCTTCTCTTCATCAACCCCAGAATTGTAGTCATCAGGATCCACTTCATGGGGGACCCTACTGCTGTTGCCCACACTTGTTGAGCCACCACGTCGTCGTGCACCAACTGAACTGTTCTGGCTAGAGATGCCATTACGACGACTTGGTTCTCCCCGAGATGTTGCACCCGTCATCCTAGGTCCAAATGCCTGCTCAAGCACATCAACTTGCAGCCTCACATGAAAATTATCTTTCTCTTTACGCCTAACAAACATGGTAGCTAGCTCTTCATCATTACTAACTGTCACCCATTTCTTTTCCCGATCATAGTATTTGTATACCACTTCATCAAGCAAACCCCAAGGATATTGGCTACAAATTACCTCCCCAAATTGTCTGAAACTCCAGTTACTAGCCATTGGCAACCGATAATCAAAACCTCCTTGGTATTTCTTCTTATCCTTTGCATCGAACATGTACCGGTCCCTTCTAATGTGCATCAAGAAAGCAAACCACAACTCCATCCTAACCGGCGAAAAACAGAGACGCAATCAGCACACTAATTGGGCAAACCTACTCGAATCGAGTGTTCAAATGCACAACTAAGCTCAATCTAAACAGGGGGCCAGACTTACCCCTCGGGAACCCAGCCGTGGACGCGGCGGATCTCCGCCCTGATGCCTGCCTCGCCAAATACTCCAGGGTCGCTGCTGCTCTCCATTTCTCCCTAGGGTTCTTCCTCCTAGTTCAAATAGCTCCAGCAGCCCCCCACCTTTGAGCGCTCCGGCCGGGCGCACGGAAGGAGGCTGCGTCGCGGGTCGAGCAGGTGGCAGGCGCCCACCCGTGGCATCGCAGGAAGGTGGCGGGCATCGCAGGTAGCCGTGGAGCGTAGGCGCAGGACGGTAGCGGTGGAGTAGGCGTGCAGCTGGTGGCTACAAATGATTTGGGGATTTAGTTGATCGGGCCTACATGTCAGCTTCGGACCCACATCCACGCGGTCCCACGTGTAAGCTCTGGACCCACAACCACTAACGCCGGCGAACGGAATGGACTCAAATATGGCCGTTTGGCCTCGTCATAGTAGCTGTGCATGGACTAGCGGCAAAACTGAGCACAATTTGCATCTGAGGGCAAAACTGAGCACAGAGACACCACTGAGGACAAAACGATAATTAACCCTTCTATCAATTGCTCGACAGTAATTTGTTCACCCACCGTAATACTTATGCTATCTTGAGAGAAGCCTCTAGTGAAACCTATGCCCCCCGGGTCTATCTTTTATCATATTTGCTTCCAATCTACTTTTATTTGCATCTTTACTTTTTGCATCTATATTATAAAATATCAAAAATATACTTATCTTATCATACTATCTCTATCAGATCTCACTTTCGCAAGTGGCCGTGAAGGGATTGACAACCCCTTTATTGTGTTGGTTGCAAGTTCTTTGTTTGTTTGTGTAGGTGCGTAGGACTTTTGAGGAGCCTCCTACTGGATTGATACCTTGGTTCTCAAAAACCGAGGGAATTACTTACGCTACTATTACTGCATCACCCTATCCTCTTTAAGGAAAACCAACGCAATCTCAAGACGTAGCACGCATCACCATGGAGGCAACAAGGATTATGAAGAGGCCTCTCGTGGTGGCTTCCCCCTCCGACAGGGCGCCAAAAAAGGGCTTCGGATGAGATCACTTTCGAAGAGAGGCCTTGTAATACCCACGATGCAGCTATATCTCCCACGTGTCGAAGCAAGACTTAGAGGCATAACCGCATTGTGGTTTTGTCGCAAGAAGGGTCATCTTCACACAATCCCATGTAATGAACAGGACTGGGATAAAGAGTTGGCTTACAATCGCCACTTCACACAAGTACTTAAATAAATCATACATCATTCAGAGTACACACATAGTCCGACTACGGACGAAGCCAAAAGAAAATAAGATAATCCAACTGCTAGATCCCCGATCGTCCCAACTGGGCTCCACTACTGATCAACATGAAATGAAACATAGCAACGACCAAGATCGTCGTTGAGCTCCCATCTGAGCTAGGTTGCATCACCTGCACTGGTGTCATCGGTACCTGCAACTGTTCTGATAGTATCTGGTGAGTCACGAGGACTCAGCAATCTCAAAACCTGCGAGATCAAGACTATTTAAGCTGATGGGCAGGAAGTGGTAATGAGGTGGAGTTGCAGCAAGCACTAAGCAAATATGGTGGCTAACATATGCAAATAAGAGCGAGAAGAGAAGCAACGGAACGGTCGTGAAGCTAGCAATGATCAAGAAGTGATCCTGAACTCCTACTTACGTCAAACATAACCCAAAACCGTGTTCACTTCCCGGACTCCGCCGAAAAGAGACCATCACGGCTACACACGCGGTTGATGCGTTTTAATTCGGATCTGGTGTCAAGTTATCTACAACCGGACATAACAAATTCTCATTTGCCACATAACCGCGGGCACGGCTCTCCAAAGTTTATACCCTGCAGGGGTGTCCCAACTTAGCCCATCTCAAGCTCTCACGGTCAACGAAGGATATTCCTTCTCCCAGGAAGACCCGATCAGACTCGGAATCCCGGTTTACAAGACATTTCGACAATGGTAAAACAAGACCAGCAAAGCCGCCCGATGTGCCGACAAATCCCGATAGGAGCTGCACATATCTCGTTCTCAGGGCACACCGGATGAACACTACGTACAACTAAAACCAGACCTCAAGTTTCCCCGAGGTGGCGCTGCAACTGGCTCTAGTTCGGACCAACACTCGAAGGAGCACTGGCCCGGGGGGGTTAAAATAAAGATGACCCTTGAGTCTGCAGAACCCAAGGGAAAAAAGGCTTAGGTGGCAAATGTTAAAACCAAGGTTGGGCCTTGCCGGAGGAGTTTTATTCAAAGCGAACTGTCAAGGGGGTCCCATAAATCACCCAATCGCGTAAGGAACGCAAAATCAAGGAACATAACACCGGTATGACGGAAACTAGGGCGGCAAGAGTGGAACAAAACACCAGGCATAAGGCCGAGCCTTCCACCCTTTACCAAATATATAGATGCATTAATTAAATAAGAGATATTGTGATATCCCAACATAATCATGTTCATCATGGAGCAATCTTCAACTTCACCTGCAACTAACAATGCTATAAGAGGGGCTGAGCAAAAGCGGGTAACATAGCCAAACAACGGTTTGCTAGGAAGGGTGAAAAGGTTCGAGGCTGACATGGCAATATGGGAGGCATGGTAAACAAGTGATAGGCAGTGCAGCATAGCGATAGAACGGAGCAACTAGCAAGCAAAGATAGAAGTGATATCGAGGGTAATGGTCATCTTGCCTGAAATCCCGCAAGGGAGAAGAACGAGTCCATGAAGAAGACACACCCACGTAGTCGAACGAATCCTCACAACTTCGGAACGAAACCGAAGCTAACGAGAGAAGCAAACCGGAAAGAAGCAAGCAACATGGTAAACACACAAGCATAATCATGGCATGATGCACAATCAAGTATGATGCATGTCCGGTTTAATGAGGCATGGCATGGCAAAGTGCAACAAACAATACTACAAGTTAAGTGGAGCTCAATATGCAACGAGTTGCATATTGCCGAAACACCACATTCGAGTTATTTAGTTCGCTCTCGGTTATGTACCCAACAATATTAAATGATGTTAAACATGGAAAGGGGTGAAGCATAATAAAACTACCTATCTAGGCAATTTTAAATGAGGCCGGAACAACAAACAACAATTCCAAAAATCCCCATATGTCATTTAGCAATTTAATGCGAACACAATTTTAACCATTTAAATGTTGTTAACATGATGCGGGTGACATATGCAAGTTTTATGCAGTTTTATGGAAATGTTAACATGAGCATGATACGAGGCATTTGTCGCCATGGCGGAAGGAAAAAGGTGCCACAGTGGTGAAACGGAAATGGTGCCACGGCAACATTCCGGTCCCGGTAACTCATGGAGGTACCGGTGCAAAAGGAAGTGTGACGTGAGCGAGTGATGCAAGAAGGTGAGGTGATCTCGGATACCGGGTGTCCCACATGTCGGTGGCATGGCTTACGAGGAACGTGCATGAAGCAAACGGGCACGATGCAAACACGAGCATCTCATACAACACACATTCATTCTTGAAAGGTCGTCTCGGCGGTTATACCTTTGAAGCGTGCATTTTCAGAGCGGATCGGGTTCGAAGCGGTGTAGAGGAAGTCGGCGTTCACGAGACGTCGTGCAAGTAGTTGTTCACATGGCGACGGTAGTGGAAGTAGTCGTTCTCGCGACGGTAGTGGAAGTAGTGGTACACGTTTCGTTTCGGAGAGGTACTTAACGAAACCAACGTCTTCGGGGCGACGGTAGTGGTACACACAACGTCGGGGTACTTGTCGCTCCGGTCTTGGCGGTGTAGATGTACACGTTGGAGAGGGACTTGTCGCATCAAAAGTCTTTGGTGCCATGGTACTTGTCCATGTAGATGTGCTTTCGAACAGGAACTTGGCACCCAGGTTGTTGCGGCCACGGACTTGACGTCAACAGTGCTAGGCAGCGGAGAGCACGCACAACAGGGCACGACAGAGGTTGTGCACGGCAGCAACGGGTCGGACAAAAGAGGCAGAGGCCATGGCGCCATGGATGAGCGGCAGCGGTGGATCCGGGTCGCGTGGGGGCGGATCCGGACGGAGTCGGGATGAAGGCGATCTCCAACAGCGGGACTTGGCGCTGGTCGATGCGGGCGAGCGGAGGTGCATCCTCCTCCCTACTCGAACGAAGCAGAGGTGGGGCAGGGGGCTTGGACAGCGACGCAGGACCTGACAGCATCTTGGCGCGGGCGCCAGACCAGGGCCTCGGAGTTGGCCGGAGAGGACGACTCGGGCAGCGGGACGACGCGAGGTCGCAGGGGACGGAGGACGGAGGAGCTTGGCGGCGAGGACGTCATCGAGGAGGAGCGAGGCCGTGACCCTAGGGCACTCGAGATGGAGGAAGGGCCGGGACGCCAACAGCAAGGGCGACGCGGAGGTCGTCGACGCGCCAACACGCTTGGTCGGCCTCAAGGAGGTTAACGAGGGGAAGGGGCGCGGTGGAGAGGATGGGGCCATGCGCGGGGTGGCCCTCCTGGTGGCCGCCGACGGCGGCGGGTGGCAATGGGTCACCGGAGCGGGCGGTGGCCGGATGGGTCACAGCGAGATGGTCTGGAGGTGTGGGATGAGGTAGCGAGTGAGAGGAGGGAGGAGCGTGGGGATCCTCTCCCTGGTGCGATGCGTGTGCAGATGGCGGCGGCACGGGAACGAGGGGGGAGATCGATGGAGAGGGTCGGGGCCTAGGGTTTAGGAAGGGTTTAGGTGGGCTGGGCCTAGGTGGGCCTAGGGAGGCCGGCGGAGGAGCCTTGGGCCATGTGGGTGGAGCTGGAGAAAAAGCCTGGTTCTCTCTCTCTCTCCCTACTTCTTTATTTCCCAAAAATAGAAAATAAATCTAGGAAGAAAAGGAGAAGAAAGGAAGGTAGAAATAGAATTTTGGGCATGGGGATTATTTTCCCCGACTCGCATAAATGTGCTTGTTCCAAGAAAAATAGAAAGTGAGCATGGGCGAAAGTTGAATTCAAACTCATTTGAATTTCACTCAAATGGGTTTGAACTAGGACTTGGTTTTTGAAGTGTCCAAAAATGTTGAGATTTTTGTTGGAGCTTCGAAAAATGACAAAATAATTTATTGGACAAAGTTTGAGGTCAAGGAGTGAGATAACAAAGGCATGGGGAATTATTTTGCAAGTGTGTCAAAGGTAATTCCACATCAGTGGAATATTTTATAATAGCTCCCTAATATTGGGAGGATATGTTATAAAGAGAAGTCACCATGTGAATCCCTCGATTTAAATGGACCAAAGATCTATACAATTTTATTTAGATGAGTTTTTAAAAGGGGTGCAAGATGACATGATGCAATGCACATGATGCAGAGATGAATGCATGAACAAAACAAAATCACACGAAGAAACTCGGAAAACATGGAAGGCATCTGGAGCGCCGGTCTCGGGGCGTCACACCACTCCACCACTACAAGAGGATCTCGTCCCGAGATCTAGGATGGCACCGGAGAGAAACGGAAGAGGAAGAGAAGAGGTAAAACTAAGTTGCTTCTTCGACAAAAAAGTGAAACCATGAACCTTGAGAGATTGAATGAACGAAAAGAGAGAATACAAGGGAGATGAACGAGATTGAAAACACTCTGTTATCCAAGGAACAAGGAATACGGCAGGAAAGAAGAGCTTAAGTGACAAGATAGACATTCAAACCACTCCGGTTAAATGGATAAGCAAAAAAGAACACGATCCTCACAATTCGAGATGATGAGTGAAGAGAGCAACATCACAAAGCCTCCGGAGGAAAGAATAGAAGATAGATCATTGGAATAACCGAATGGAGAAGAAAATGCCAACTTCTGCCACAAATGAGCTTGGAAAGCACCCTTCCAAGAAGGTTACAATGGGGTTGTTGGGAAAACCAACAACGTAACGAATAAGCTTGTAGTGGGCTTATGGAAAACATCTCAAAATTATGAGGTGACAACCGGCCACTAACTGAAACAATTGCTTGCTTGAGATCAATGAAGAGATGAAAACTGCTTTCGCCGAGAGGATAGGAGAAAACTTGGATCATTGATAAGCACCACAATACAACATTCCTTAGGGAAGGCTTTAGGTGAAATCTATACCAAGATAACTCCAACAAAGAGATTGATGGATTTAAAATACCTCGTTCTTGACAACATGTGAATCATGAAATGCGAAGGGAAATTATAAAGAATGACCTAACACCATCTCAAAAGATAAAGTAGAAAGAATTGCACTTTGGAATGCAAGATGAAGAATACTTGAACTCCCCAAAACAAAACATGTGTTGGGCACCATGTTTATTTTAGAGTATAGCTTGGCGGGTCATAACTTCGAGAGAAATCTTGAAGAACAATTGAAGAATGAAAAGAATCCTTGACGAACCACCAAGTAGAGCCTCCATGAAGAACTCCGGTAATAAAAGCATGATAAAAAGAAAGAGAAGTTGAAAACACTGGGTGAAGCCTTGCGATGATTTTGATGGAGCTTCGCGATGAGATAATGCAGAAAATTTGGAACTCCGGAAAAGAAAATATGAAACACTAGAAACGAGAATTACTTCATCATGAACAATCTCCGAAAGAAGAGAATTGAATCACCTCGCGGAAGTAAGAATAAGATTTATTGTATGCTTATCCTTCATCAAATTAAATTGATGACAAGCAATGGATTTGGCATACTACTTATTCCCGTAGAAAGGATTAAAAGAGATATAGCGCAAGCTTGAGAAGGTATTGATGGAACCACTGGTGGGATTTGGAAACAACGAATGAATTGATATGATAACAAAGGAAGTGAAATCTTGAACGAACCACCGTAAGAACTGAAAATGAAAGCAGCAAAGGCACAATTCACCGGGAAGAATTGGAAAATGAATGAAGATACTTGAGGGGATTTAGATACAAGAGAACAAAGAGATCACGAACTAATTAGAGGATATTTGAACGATGCACTAGAAGATTTGGAGAACGATAGCTACACGCTAAGAATGAAGAATTATGGCATCATGGCCTTCAGAGGTAAGAAATGGAAACAACTCATGAAATGCTCCGGATAGTTGAAAAGAATTCTCACAATCGAAAACAATTATGAGAGGATGGCATCAAGCTTGAACTACGCATCTTTGGAAGAACGAGTAAGGATTTAAGAGGAACTCTTCTTCGGTCTTCAAAATCCGAGAATGACGACGAGAAACACCACCATGAATTGTTGAGACACTCCGGAAGAATGAAAAACAAAGAGGTTGAGCCAACAATGAAAAATTATTTGAAATCGATCTTGGAAAACATCTGACTGATGAGATTCATTCTTACGTCAAACTTGGAAATGAATTTGCGAATGGCTCCTGGTAATTAGAAGAGTCAGGTAAGATCCTGGGAAAAGACCTGTGGGTTATGGGCCCACTAAAAAGAAACACAGTTGAAGCTTACAGAGAGATTGCACCGGTTGATTTAAATGGCTTGAACAAGATATCAACCTCGAAATAACTTGAAAAGATTAAGAATGGAAACATGAATCTTCTGAGATATCTTGAGCACTCCGGATAAGAATAGAGGGAGGTGAACAATTAAGAGGTGCACCGGTATGGGAAAACATTTGAAACAAGGAAAGGGATATGGTCAACACCGAAAGCTTGAATTAATCCACTCGAGAAGAAAAAGAGACAAAGAATAATGAACTTGAAGCTCCGTTAGTATCTTCCTAAGAATCACCGGATAAGAACATTGAGAGAAACGAATGAAGAGACTTCTCACAAATAAAAGGGATACATGATTAAGAAATCTGAGTCCTTGAAGAAAAAGGGTTGGGAGGGCGGGAAACAAAGGCAACTTGGGGCGGATGAAACAAACACCATTGAGAAAACTTAGAATTGATCTCGCAGATGTTGAAATGATCAGATCCATTTGAAGAGAAGCACACCGGTTGGAAAGAATTGACATGATAACCTCAATGATCAAGAAAGATTAGTATTCACATAGCAATATGAGAACACCATTTAGGGAAGGTATGGATCAACACTTGACTTCGAAGCAACTCGAATACCACAAATAAAACAAAACAAATGATTGACTTGCAGAATAAGCCGGAACAAACATATGATAGAGATTTCGTCTGAAGTTTTCGTGGTGGGGCCCACACGGGCTCGATCGTACAACACCATCATGTACAAGGCAGTGCACATGACATACGAAGCGTCCCCGAATCAGCATAGCCAAGGATTCTTTAAGACACAACGAGACCACCGTAAAAACGACTGTGGATAGGCGGACCACTAGACGTCGAACCCCAATCTCATATCATGCATCTGTCGGAAAGAAGAAAAAAACTAGAGCTACTTGAATTCCCACCTATAAAACTCCCGAAACTTTCTGGTTATGCAAACTGGTGTTGGGGATACAGGGGAAGCAATATATATCTCACCCAAAACTAACAATCCTTACATCCAAGCTGTATCCATCCGTCAACACATAACCAAGAAACCTTCGGAAATCGTGTACCTCAACCTTCGAAAAGCATCCGTTATAAAAGCTATGGCAACACTCCCAAACTCCCGCCCCAGTACTGGGTGGCATCGAGGTTATCTCACCAACAACTGCATAAAAGAGATTTTCAATGTTGGCAAAACTCAGGTATTCCAGAACTGCAACGATAAAATTATGACGACAACACCTCAGAGCTCAACTCCCCGGGACACTGCCACAACCCCTAAATGTCAGGAGGCACCAAGAACAATGTTCTTGTCATAAGAATATCAGAATGATCCCAAGATACCTGCGTGATCCTAATTTTTTTAGTGAAATTTGAGGCGAGGAAAGACAAAACATCTACGTCAGGAGGCCTCACCAGAGCGACGAAGGGACTGAGGAGTAAAAAGAATCCTACTCTCCGATATATATAATCCTAAGACTCAAAACATTTTGTTCTAGACTCAACAACGCCAGCAATTCGATCAAGCAGGGGGATCATAAGTCAGGGATGGCTCTAATTACCAACTTGTAACACCCACGATGCGGCTATATCTCCCACGTGTCGAAGCACGACTTAGAGGCATAACCGCATTGTGGTTTTGTCGCAAGAAGGGTCATCTTCACACAACCCCATGTAATGAACAGGACTGGGATAAAGAGTTGGCTTACAATCGCCACTTCACACAAGTACTTAAATAAATCATACATCATTCAGAGTACACACATAGTCCGACTATGGACGAAGCCAAAAGAAAAGAAGATAACCCAACTGCTAGATCCCCGATCATCCCAACTGGGCTCCACTACTGATCAACATGAAACAAAACATAGCAACGACCAAGATCGTCGTTGAGCTCCCATCTGAGCTAGGTTGCATCACCTGCACTGGTATCATCGGTACCTGCAACTGTTGTGAAGTATCTGGTGAGTCATGAGGACTCAACAATCTCAAAACCCGCGAGATCAAGACTATTTAAGCTTATGTGCAGGAAGTGGTAATGAGGTGGAGTTGTAGCAAGCACTAAGCAAATATGGTGGCTAACATATGCAAATAAGAGCGAGAAGAGAAGCAACGGAACGGTCGTGAAGCTAGCAATGATCAAGTGGGGCTGAGCAAAAGCGGGTAACATAGCCAAACAACGATTTGCTAGGAAGGGTGAAAAGGTTAGAGGCTGACATGGCAATATGGGAGGCATGGTAAACAAGTGATAGGCAGCGCAGCATAGCGATAGGACGGAGCAACTAGCAAGCAAAGATAGAAGTGATATCGAGGGTAATGGTCATCTTGCCTGAAATCCCGCAAGGGAGAAGAACGCGTCCATGAAGAAGACACACCCACGTAGTCGAACGAATCCTCACAACTTCGGAACAAAACCGAAGCTAACGAGAGAAGCAAACCAGAAAGAAGCAAGCAACATGGTAAACACACAAGCATAATCATGGCATGATGCACAATCAAGTATGATGCATGTCCGGTTTAATGGGGCATGGCATGGCAAAGTGCAACAAACAATACTACAAGTTAAATGGAGCTCAATATGCAACGAGTTGCATATTGCCGAAACACCACATTCGAGTTATTTAATTCGCTCTCGGTTATGTACCCAACAATATTAAATGTTGTTAAACATAGCAAGGGGTGAAGCATAATAAAACTACCTATCTAGGCAATTTTAAATGAGTCCGTAACAACAAACAACAATTCCGAAAATCCCCATATGTCATTTAGCAATTTAATGCGAACACAATTTTAACCATTTAAATGTTGTTAACATGATGCGGGTGACATATGCAAGTTTTATGCAGTTTTATGAAAATGTTAGCATGAGCATGATACGAGGCATTTGTCACCATGGCGGAAGGAAAAAGTGCCACAGCGGTGAAACGGAAATGGTGCCACGGCAACATTCCGGTCCCGGTAACTCATGGAGGTACCGGTGCAAAAGGAAGTGTGACGCGAGCGAGTCATGCAAGAAGGTGGGGTGATCTCGGATACCGGGTGTCCCACATGTCGGTGGCATGGCTTACGAGGAACATGCATGAAGCAAACATGCACGGTGCAAACACGAGCATCTCATACAACACACATTCATTCTTGAAAGGTCGTCTCGGCGGTTATACCTTTGAAGCGTGCGTTTTCAGAGCGGATCGGGTTCAAAGCGGTGTAGAGGAAGTAGGCGTTCACGGGACGTCGTGGAAGTAGTTGTTCACGTGGCGACGGTAGTGGAAGTAGTTGTTCTCGCAACGGTAGTGGAAGTAGTGGTACACGTTTCGTTTCGGAGAGGTACTTGACGAAACCAACGTCTTCGGGGCGACGGTAGTGGTACACACAACGTCGGGGTACTTGTCGGTCCGGTCTTGGCGGTGTAGATGTACACGTTGGAGAGGGACTTGTCGCATCAAAAGTCTTCGGTGCCATGGTACTTGTCCATGTAGACGTGCTTTCGAACAGGAACTTGGCACCCAGGTTGTTGCGGCCACGGACTTGACGTCAACAGTGCTAGGTAGCGAAGAGCACGCACAACAGGGCACGACAAAGGTTGTGCACGGCAGCAATGGGTCGGCCAAAAGAGGCAGAGGCCATGGCGCCGTGGATGAGCGGCAGCGGCGGATCCGGGTCGCGTGGGGGCGGATCCGGACGGAGTCGGGATGAAGGCGAGCTCCAGCAGCGGGACTTGGCGCTGGTCGATGCGGGCGAGCGGAGGCACATCCTCCTCCCTGCTCGAACAAAGCAGAGGCGGGGCAGGGGGGCTTGGACAGTGACGCAGGACCTGACAGCATCTTGGCGCGGGAGCCAGGCCAGGGCCTCGGAGTTGGCCGGAGAGGACGACTCGGGCAGCGGGACGATGCGAGGTCGCAGAAGACGGAGGACGGAGGAGCTTGGAGGCGAGGACGTCGTCGAGGAGGAGCGAGGCCGTGACCCTAGGGCGCTCGAGATGGAGGCAGGGCCGGGACGCCGACGGCAAGGGCGACGCGGAGGTCGTCGATGCACCAACGCGCTCGGTCGGCCTCGAGGAGGTCAACGAGGGGAAGGGGCGCGGCGGAGAGGATGGGGCCATGCGCGGGGTGGCCCTCTTGGTGGTCGCCGACGGCGGGGGGTGGCGATGGGTCACCGGAGCGGGCGGTGGCCGGACGGGTCACAGCGAGATGGTCTGGAGGTGTGGGATGAGGTAGCGAGCGAGAGGAGGGAGGAGCGTGGGGATCCTCTCCCTGGTGCGATGCGTGTGCAGTTGGCGGCGGCATAGGAACGAGGGGGGAGATCGATGGAGAGGGTCGGGGCCTAGGGTTTAGGAAGGGTTTAGGTGGGCTGGGCCTAGGTGGGCCTAGGGAGGCCGGCGGAGGAGCCTTGGGCCATGTGGGTGGAGCTGGAGAAAAAGCCTGGTTCTCTCTCTCTCTCCCTACTTCTTTATTTCCCGAAAATAGAAAATAAATCTAGGAAGAAAAGGAGAAGAAAGGAAGGTAGAAATAGAATTTTGGGCATGGGGATTATTTTCCCGGACTCGCATAAATGCGCTTGTTCCAAGAAAAATAGAAAGTGAGCATGGGTGAAAGTTGAATTCAAACTCATTTGAATTTCACTCAAATGGGTTTGAACTAGGACTTGGTTTTTGAAGTGTCCAAAAATGTTGAGATTTTTGGTGGAGCTTCGGAAAATGACAAAATAATTTATTGGACAAATTTTGAGGTCAAGAAGTGAGATAACAAAGGCATGGGGAATTATTTTGCAAGTGTGTCAAAGGTAATTCCACATCAATGGAATATTTTATAATAGCTCCCTAATATTGGGAGGATATGTTATAAAGAGAAGTCACCATGTGAATCCCTCGATTTAAATGGACCAAAGATCCATACAATTTTATTTAGATGAGTTTTTAAAAGGGGTGCAAGATGACATGATGCAATGCACATGATGCAGAGATGAATGCACGAACAAAACAAAATCACACAATGAAACTCGGAAAACATGGAAGGCATCTGGAGCGCCGGTCTCGGGGCGTCACAGGCCTGCGGCAGCGGAGGAGAAGTTCTAGGTCTATTTCCGGGGGTTTCTCTATTTATAGGGTTTTTCGGCATTAGAATCATGCCAAATGGATTTATGAGGGACCCACAAGGTAGAACGGACCTACCTACCCCCCGGGCACACCCCCTGCCTTGTGGCCACCTCATGGGTCTTCTAGTCCTCCATCGAAGCTTCGGGGGTCTTTTATGTTCCAAAAATTCATTAACAAGTTTTGTCGTGTTTGGACCTTCGCATGCATCGATTTTTCTGTAAAACCCAAAAACAAGCTAAAAACAACAACTGACACTAGGCACTAGATTAATATGTTAGTCAGTGCACCAAAATACCATATAGAACTCATGTAAATATAACATGAAAATACTTTATAAATTATAGATACGTCGGAGACGTATCAATAATCGCAAGTGGAATCGATGGAGACGAGAATGTGTTGTCGGAGTTCCCTTCTTTGGGGGAGGCACATCTCCATTGGTGAGGTGTGAGGCACAATGCTCATGCGTCCCTAGGACCACCTTATTCTCCTCACGCCTCACACAAATGCAAGGTGCCGTGAATCCACTAGCGGTGCCCTTGAAGACGACAACCGAAACCTTTACAAACAAGACCGAGGCTCTTTTCACAATATAATTAGAGGCTCCCAACACCACCACAAAGCTTCACCATGATGAAATGTGGCTCCGAGGTGACCTCTTCTGTCTATGGTGCCCAAACACCCAAGAGTAACAAGATCCATAAGTGAAAGTATGGGGGGTCAAAATTCACTTGGTGAAAGTGTAGTTCTAGGTGTCCTTCCTCAATCCCTAGCAAATCAACAAGTTTGGTTGGCCAGAAAAGGAGACCC
>NC_057807.1:681912212-681928055 GCF_018294505.1 Triticum aestivum | reverse complement strand
GGCCCGGAGGTGGAAGAACCACCACCTTTTATAGGGTTGATGCAAATCCAGCCGTTATGTGCAAACCGCATAGGGGCGGTACAATCGCTGGGGCAGCGGTACAACCGCCCTAGGCACGTCTGCCCATTTGAAGAGCCGGAGTGGTACAACCACATGGTGTCCTGGTTGTCTTGGTTTATGAAGATAAACCGGAATAGTCGGTCGACCACCGCCCGGTAACACACCCCAAACTCGAGTGGAATCACCCTACCCGCGGTGGTTGGGGAGATACCTGCACTGATACAACCGCCCCAAGAATGGCATCTAGGAGTTGCTAAGACCCTAGCGGTACAATTTCCTGGGACCCTGGTTGTACCGGTAGTTATTCAACTATTAGAACAACCGAGCAGCCATCGCTAGGTACCACAACCCATGTGTGAAAGGAAAACACCCTTTCACGGTGGTTGGGCTGGTGCACGGCTCGATTGAACCCCCTGCGGACATGCTGGTACAACTGCCCTTGCACCCGGTGCAACCGCCAGGGCAGCAGCCATAGTGACCATTCCACAATGGAGCGATACAATCGGGGCTACTCGCGGTACACTGCTCTGGGTAAGTTATTCTACATAGCTTGGATAAGAGACTCTCTCCTCGAAACGAAAGGCTATATGTGGGCACAATATGTAGTTGTGTACGTGTTTGATTCACCCGTACCTTCCAATGCGGACCCCCTCTTAATAGTATGAATTTTCTACGACCAAAGATATAAAATGCATCGGAAATGCCGTCTTCGGTCTTTTCCATTCGGAGGGGTGCCCAACCCTATTGTGCTATAAAGAGTATACATGTGTAGCTCAGGCACATGGTTAGTCCGCAAATTGCATTGTCATCAACACCAAAACAGTTAAGGCAGGAAATGCCCTTTCAATCCCCCCTTTTGGATGGTTGACGACAATACAACAATTTACACAAAAATGTGCACGTGGTACAAACAAAATGACTGTCACAATTTTTTAAAAAATATTTATCCAATGTAATAAATGTTAGCATAGTCAAAAAAATTGTTTCGTATCATACAAAAATGTTTCAACATAATTGAATTCGTTTAACACATATTCGATTTTTTCAAAACAAGTATTAAAATAAAATGTGAAAACATGTATTTAAAAATGTTAGTGTATAGAAAAATGTCCTAGATGTATACAAAAAAGTACAACATGTATAAAAAAGGGTAGGCATGAAACATATATATTTGAAATATGCTAATCGTGTAGTATTTGATAGTAAATGTTAAATGAGTACACCAAAAATGTTCCTTCTATATAGGAAAAATGTACAATGCTTATGATAATGTAGATTGTATTGTAAAAAATAAAATAAAATAAACCCGAAGAATACCGTAATACAAACAGTGGGAAGACAAGAACAGCAGAAGGAAACTTGCAATTGCTACAGCGTTGTGCCGGACCGACAGTCGCCCGCCTGTAGGCGATACCTGATAGGAATCGGCAGCGGCGAGATATAGCTCTCGCGGTTTTTGTTAGGCTACTAGAAAAACAATAGGCCCTTCAACTGTGAACGTCTCCTACAGGCCCATTTGAAGAGCCCCTTCTTGGATCAGAAACTCCTCACTGGGCTGGGAGACGCAGGCAACTCAAAAAAAAAAAAAGGCAAAGGATAGCCGAGTGGATGAGAGCCCCGTCGCCGCTCCATCCGGCGACCGACAAGTGGGCCGGCGTGGCGCAGGCAGCTGTCACGCACACGGCGGCGGTGCCACGGCGTGCGCGGCAAAAGCGCCCTCGTCAGCGATCACCCGGCCCGGCCGTCCAAAACCCCAGACCGAGAGCCGCTCCGGCCGCCGGCTAGGGTTTCCCTCATGGCGCGGCGCGGCGGCGGCGGGAGGCGGAGCAAGGTGATGCCGAACCTGGGGGCGGACCGGGAGGGCACGCGGCTGCTCAACCTCACCGTTCTGCGGCGCCTCGACCCCGCCGTCGCCGACATCCTCGTCACCGCCGCCAGCGTCACCGCCTACAGCTTCGACCAGGACACGGTCCGATGGGTACTGCCCTCCTCCCCCGCCCCCCCGCGCCCTCCGCCTAACCCTCCCCCCTTCTCGACGCCCTGCTTCGCGGTTGCTGACTCGATCTCTGTGTACGCGTGTGTTTGTGCAGAGCCACAAGGGCGTGGAGGGGTCGCTCTTCGTCGTCAAGAGGTTCATGCCCCGACCCTGACTGATTTGCTGTGGATTGCGACATTGGCTCCGGGCTTCCGGCCGACTTGCGGAATTCCCAATCACTTGGGCTTGTAGTCGAGTGCTGGTGTTGCCGATTTTCAGATAAGAGAACTGAAATCGTCCCTGGAAGAAAAACGGAATGGAATGGAATGTCATGGTGATTTTGTATCTGACTTCTCGACCATGGCATTATATCGTGGTTAAGCATTTCCCTACACAACGAAGATTATTACAACATTTTTGCGATGTTTCGTGGATGCTTGTGGAATTCCCAGAGTTACTTGGGTGTTTGCTTGTGCATTTTCAGTCATGACCATTCAATTGGCTTTCTAGTGGTCTTTGCTCTGTGTATTACTCTGTTGCCGTGTACTTCAGAAATTCCCTGTATATAGGAAGAGGATATTAGAATTTTGTTGATAGTGAAAAATGTTTGCTAGTTCTTATTTTCCTGTGCTGCCTGAAATATTTGCAGTGTAATTTCTATTAGATTGTCAAATGTTGATTAAGACATGTTAGTGTGGAATTTTCAGTACTGTTTATTGATACTTGTGGGTAGTTTCTGCCTGTCACAAGCTATCGGCCGTTGAGGGTTTTGGACCCTGCTAGTATTCTGCATATGATCTCTGGACACCTGCATTGAACTGTTTGTTGCTGATCTTACAAATAGCTTACATGTAAATTCGGTGATGTATGCTCCTGAAACAGTACAATGCCTACCGGTAAACATTACATTTGAGGTTTTCGGCATCTACAGCTATTTGCACTTTTAGTACTTATGACCAGATGCCCTCTTGTATTCTTCTGAGATGCAAATTTGTTGGGCCTATAAAGTGCTTTAGAGTGTGCATTTCGTAATAAAACTTCACATTCTTGCAGGAACACCCAACCCAGATTCCAGTTTCTCATCATGAATCGTCGAAATACAGGTATTTTTTGCAGTTCTAGATTCCTTATGTAAATAAATCATGCCTATCTATTAAACATCTGGAGACAAATCGTACATAGGGGGAGTGGTTTTTCTTTGAATTGTTATATACTACTATGAGATAAAATGGGACGCATTACTGATTGCTTATATTTATAAGTATTGTATCAGTATATGTATGTTCAAATTATAAACTTTGCTTTTAGCGTTTTGGGATAAATTAATGCATCCCTCAATCTTCATATCAGGAAACATCCTCTCTTATGCATCCTCCATTAAGAAAATAACTCTTGAGCATCCCAGGGGTATATATTGTTTGTATGCTGGTTCCTGTTCGGTTTATATAAGAGGTTGTACAGGACCTTCCACAACAAAATGTAGCTCACTTGAAAACCTTACTGAATCGTGTGTTTGGTCTGTAAGAAAATGTGTAGCTGGTTGGTATAAAATGCTATCTTGAATAATTAGCTTGCATGACATGTACTCCCTCCATCCCGAAATAACTGTCTTTGATTTAGTACAACTTTGTACTAAATTGTACTAAATCAAAGACACTTATTTTGGGACGGAGGGAGTATATGCTCATTTTGTGTTGCCTTCCTCTTGTAAGCAGAAAATCTGGTCGAGGATCTCCTGGGCGGTTTTGATTACAAGGTGGAAGTTCCTTACATAATATACACCAATGCTGCAGCCGAAATTATTGGAATTTGGTTCTATGAGCCTGAGGAATGTGAAGAAGTGGCACATCTTTTCAGTAGGTAATTTTTTTCTTATTGCATTAAATATCATCCATGAGAATGTTTTGATATAGTTTGGCCTGTAGACTGCAAATCATGGCACCGGATATTTTTCTGCTAGGAGTGACATTTTAAACTGAAACCTGAAATTTGATTGCGTTGTTTTATCTGTTTGCCTGTTTGGTGTATTTTCATTTGTCAACAATAAGTTACTAAACTACTGTATTATGTTTTGATATACACTGATACTTGGACCTATACGTATTCACTACAAAGCCCACTAAAACTTATCAAGGCTTTTCAACCCAAATATATAGGCTGTAGGACCTGGTCTGTGCTAACCATCTTCCCTTGCCTCATTGGTCGTGCAAGTCGGGCAGTTGGTAGGAAACAGTGCCGACAATCACGACTCTTCTTTCCTCCCATCCAATATCTAGCATCCAGAAAGGCTGTGTCTTACTGAGTTGTTTTGCTATCCTGTTTGGCCATTCATTTGATTTGCTCTAATTTTAGGTCCTTAAGTATGTTTTTGCTAGTGTAGCTGTTTTTGAATTTTGTGTACTGGTTGATTTAGTGTCTTAAAAGTTAGATAGTATGCTGAGATTAATGACTAGTACCTGTCAACTTCTCCAGTTCTCTGTAAGCACGCGCTAACGAACCCCATCTAACGGGAGGTGGCACTGCTCCCGATTAATTTGTAAAACGATCCTCCAGGCCTGGGTCACAAACTTCTCCGCATTGCTGTAGCTTATGTCCTTTGTCCGTTTTTCCCATAGGGTCACCCCTCTCTGTGTAGAACTCCCTGTAAAGAAACTATTGATCGCGTAAGCAATTTAATGGAAATCGTTCAGGTGGGCAGTCGCCACCTGTAGACATTTTCGAAAAAAAGTTCAGCGTAGGTGTGGTATTGAAATGCAGTCTGCGAAATACTGAATATACAGAGCCACATAAACTACAAAAACCAGATGCTTACTAGCGCCATTCCCTTAGTTAAATTATAGCTTCAGGGGTTAAGTGTTTATTTAGCCTGTATCCACGACCTATCTGTCTGTATTCTTTACCAGATGCTCAACCTTTGTCCACTGCTTGCATTTGCTTGCTTGCTTGATTCTGTCCACTACAAGAGATGGCTAGACATTTTCTTCAAGTAGTTATATATTTTGTCATGTACTCGCTGAACTATACATTGCCTACGAAATGTACAGGATACATAAAGCATATTCCAGGGCGTCCCCAGAGAAAATGGTTCCTTCAGTTAAAAGGTATTCGGAATTTTCATGCTTCTTATTTACCTTTGCATAGAAGATAGCCTCTAGCCATTCCATTTAGTCTCTGCTAATCGTTTCTAAGTTAAGTTTAGATGTTTTACACTTGTTTTAGCCGTGATCAAAGTTGTATCACTACCTGTTTTAGTCGTTTCCTCGTACAAACTTAACGGTCAAACATAATACTTTGAGGAGTTGGCATTATGATACAAGAGTGGCAAGGGGAGAAACACAAAACTGATCTTTGGCTAATATTTTAATTTTAATACGAGGGCCTTTATAGAACGCCGGGTTAAAAATATTGCAGAGGAAGAAATTAGAGCTCTCCTTATGGATAAATATTAGTTCATTTAAATAACTGAATGATGAAAACTCCGTCACGTGAAAGAACTGCAGGAAACCAGAGGGGTAATGATGCAAGTTTACAGTATTGTCTAGCTGAGCTGGTCCCTTTGGCTCATGAGTACAGAACAGTACAACTTAAATCATCTTACTGTGCCCAGTTTCAGTGATTCTGAAGAGCTGGAAGTAGCATCTGATGTTCCCTCATCTGAAGATACCCTAGAGCAGCCAACAACACCATCTACCATGGTACCTGGCGATGTTGGATTCAAGTTATTGTCAGCTTTGTTAACAGTAAGCAAACTCGTTCGTCCTCCCATATCGTGTCATTCTGTTTTGAAACACTGGACATCTGTGTTTATTCTGGTGGTTGCTCTGCAATCCAGCATCATTATGTAAATCACGCGAGACTAACCATTATTAATCTCTTCGGCCAGGCAGCTGCATGTGTTGGAGCACCCACTGGTGGAGCAGGTCCAGTACAGCCAAATCAACCTATCAGGGCGGTTCCTTCTTCTAGGCGTGCATCGCCAGCGCCTAGTGCTGTTTCGTCACAGCCTTCTACCTCGCATAATCTGCTTCCTCCTCCACGAGCATCAGCAGCTACCGTGGTTCCCCAAGATGCTCATGTACCCACCAGCGCTCCTACCATTCAGCCTGCTAGTCTTACAAAACCACCATTCTTTCCCCCCATTGTTACCACATCTTCGCAAGCAGCAACAGCTCATGCTGCTTTTCCATCTTCAGCTCCACCCCCATTTCTTCCCCCCCTTGCCATTCAGCACCGGCAGAGTGCTCCCTGTCTCCAGCCATTTCCACTACCCGCTGCTCCTCCTCCAATTGATGCTCCGCACAGGCAAAGTGCTCCCTTGTCCCAGCCCTTTGCACAATCCACTGCTCCTCCTCCACTTGATCCTCAGCACAGGGAAAGTGCTCCCTTGGCCCAGCCCTTTACACAATCCACTGCTCCTCCTGCACTTGATCCTCAGCAGAGGCAAAGTGCTGCCTTGCTCAAGCCCTTTCAACTATCCTCTGCTCCCCCTCCACCTCGTCCTCAGCACTGGCAAAGGTCTCCTTCGCTCGAGCACTTTGCACGGCCCACTGAATGCCCCCCTCCACCTTACGGTGCGCTGTTGCTTCAGCCATTTCCACCACCTAATCCTCCTCCTCCACTGCTTGCCCCAACAGCATCGTATGGCCCAGTGGTACTATCAAGAGACAACCTGAGAGGTGCATTGCTGAGGCTTGTGCAGGTAATTTTTCTTTCTGTTGGTTGTCATGTACTCCCTCTGTTCCATAGTAAGTGTCGTGGTTTTATTCAAATTTGAACTAAAACCACGACACTTACTATGGAACGGAGCGAGTACATGACAGCCAAACTGAAGACAAACTAAAACCACGACATTTCTTATGGAACGGAGGGAGTAGTAAATAATAAGGTTGATTCAATTTGTTGCTGGGTTCACATAATTCTATTCTGTCGCTACAACAAATTCATAGCCTGCTGATACTCATGTTGACTATGGAGTATTTGCTCACGCCTTTTGTGTGTGCGTGCAGAATGATGATTTCATCGACATGTTCTACCGGGAGATTGTAAAAGGGTAGCAGTGCCTTTGAAGTTGAGAGACGGACGAATCTGCTACAGGCTTGCCTTGTGTTTCATGTGGTGCGTTTCGTCAAAGCCTGCGTAGACAGAGATGTGCGTCTCACATCCTGTAGAGGCTAACATAGTTTAGACTGCAGTGTCGAGACTTGGCGGGAAGTAAAAGAAGTCGTGTCGACTAGTTTTCAGTTGTAATTAATACTTATTACTGTACTAAATTTTGGCTCCAAATATTTAAGGTGCTGTACCTTACCAGCTTACCAACTGGATTAGATTAGATCTCTATTGTACCGGAGGCAGCGATTGAGGATGAATTACCTACTAACATTACTGGAATCGTTTGCTGAGTGCATTTTGACGGGTTAGGCAGACATTACTTTTGCCAAGCACTTTTTTTCCACTCGATAGTTTTTTTTGTTGCATTCGGTTGTTGAAAACATTTTTTCTTTTGCGCTCGATAATTATTTAGGTGTTTTCCCGGTGCCCATGGAAAGAACTCCGGAAGTAACTTTTGTTGACGGCTGCCCAGCCGAGTCATGTTTGCTGGCAAACACGTCGCCGCCTTTTTTCAGCCTTTGTCGAGTGCCAGGCAAGCCTGCAGATTCTAGTAGTGAGGGAAGCAAACGGAGAGGTTAAAAACATTTTCATGCTGACCTTTTATTTTCTGTTCTACCGAGTCCTTTTTCATTCAAATGGAGAGGTTAAACATTTTCATGCAACCTACTCCTAGTAAGTAGTGAGTGTCGTGGGATGAACCGGAAGATAGATGATGTGCTAAAACACCTTTTCCTCTTTTGACGCTGACCTTTAATGAATTGCTTCTCACTCAATTTGATAAAAAAATTCTTGCGGGTCGATTAATGTTGTCTTACACAAGTTCGGAAGAAGATACTGTCATATTGACATAATTCATTTTATCTCAAATGTTTAGTTTTCTTTCACTTCTCAACGAACTTGGTTACCTCATGAAGAATGAAGTGATTATGCCCGTGTTTTAGTTTATACTGATGTTTTTGCCTTGCTGGTTCATGAATATGTCCATACATGTTTGCCCCCTCTCATTTTCTTCGTGGGTCTGCCCCCTGCAAGAAAGGATATTTTACTAACCTTAAATTCTTTAATACCTTGAGCAGTATGCGCCCTTCCCTCTATGCCACCACTATCATGGCAGATGAGATTAGATATTGACAGCCCATGAGAGGATGAGCTGGTGCAGAGTTGTGGACAGTTTAGCTGAAAAAAGGAAAATGGAATTTATAAGAGAAACGCAACCATTGGCAGTGTTTTCCTTGCAGTTGAAGATGAGGCATTCTTTGAACTTTGAATGGTCAAGAGTCAAACCTTTGATACATCATGCGCTGCACACCTTCTTGTGCCTATGAAGAGGAACCGACCCCCTTGGCAGGCTTGCATAGCATAGCCGCATTACAATGGATGGACTCATCCCCTTGGTCATGAACGTTCTCAAGAAGAAGAAGGCCATGGCCTACCACCGGTCTCTCTCCCCGGGTTCGGCAAGCGTCGACATCGCCAAGCTCGCGGGGCAGGACCTCCCCATGATTCCTCGGCGCTCCAGGTGGCCGCATGAAGGCTCCCCTGCTGCTGCTGCTCGGACAACCATGGCCATGGAAGCACCACTCATGCCCAGGGGCAACACGAGACGCGTCATGGAGCCGATGCCACGGGAGACATTCTCGCCGCGCACCATGAACCGGGGCACAGGAAGGAAGCAAGCTCTCTCTGTTAATCACGGTGATCGTACCAGTCTTTGTTCGTGATAAATTGATGATATCTGACTCCATGTTTTGTCGCGAGCAAGCAATTTGTCCGTGTTGGTATATTTTTTCGTCGTACCTTTCTTTTTTTGAGGGAATTTTTTCCTCGTACCTGTTTCCGTTCCGTGCTGGTAAAATCTTGCTGTATTAATTTTCTTCTAGCTAGTGTTAATAATATGTGCTGTAGATGTGGGCATCAACCACTTCATTGTACCTTCAGTGGTTAACTAGTAGTAGTACTGGCAGCTGTTTTGTCGATTCATGATGATCTAACTTTTTTTTTTGCGGATCTAACTGGTTGAGTTATTTTGGGCAGCGCATGTTGATGTTGGTCGGAGAGATCAGCATCCAACCAATGTATGATGGGAGTACTTAGAACTCATCTAGATGAGATATAATTTGGTCTCATTCATTTTGAAAACAAGAACAAATACAACCCACGTCAGCACACACGCATCTTATAGCATCACATCCAATGGCTATAAAAGGTGAATGAGACCAAATTATATCTCATCTAGATGAGTTCTAGCAAAACTGATGTATGATTGTAGTCGTGTATGTCTTTGGAGCAACTCTCTGAACGAGATGTAGGTTTGGGGTTGAGCTGGAGCTGTAGGGTGGTTGGACACAATTAGAGTTCAAATTACTATTGTTCCATTTCGTGCGCGATTTGGAAACGAGCTCTTGTAAACATTCTTGCTAGCTCCCAAGATTACAACTCTACCAAACGCTAACCATTGTGGGTTTCTTGGTACTGCCGCTTCGGCTAGCTACCCTTCAAATCTAGGGTTTTTGCCTCTCGCCGGCGCTGCCGCAGGTCCGCCTCGTCTCCAGTGGCTTTTAGGGCCATGGGGGCGCGGTGGATCTTGGCAAGGGCCGGGGAGGGCTTCGTTGTTAGTTCTTTCTTCGAGTTTTGTTAGGGTTTGTGTCCTACTCAGAAAGACGAGACGGCTGCGGCTCTCTGAAGATGGAATAAAGGTCTCCCCATCTAGCCCCCGTTCTGATGGTGCGTCTCGCATCGTTGGTAGGCATGTGCAGATGTGTCTCCGGCGGATCTATCCTCAGTGGATTTGCTCGGATCTAGTTGTTGTTCGTCTATGTTCGTGTGCCTTCAGGTTGGATCCTTTCGATCTACGTTATTCTTCATCGGCGACGGTTGCTGTTCTGGTGCGTTGGTCCTATGGGGCCTTAGCACGACGACTTCCCGACTGTCTACTGCAACAAGTTGTGCCCGACTCCGGCGAGGGAGGGGCGATGACAGCGGCGCGCCTTCGGCTTGCTTCAGTGCTTGTAGTCATCGCTAGGTGGTCTACGGATCTAGATGTAACTTTTATTATTTCTGGTGTTCATTATATTGCCATAATTGAGGATGAATAGATCGGAAGCTTTCTCGCAAAAAAAACATTCTTGCTAGCTTCTTTCCACAAAGAAAAAAGGTAATGCGGGTGACTCCACAAATACAATCACTCAGCTTAAGCAATTCATCGGCCAGAGGCATCCACACCACTAACTAAAACAGAGCATTACCTTCCCTCAATCAGCAAATAAAATAAATAAACGACGAGAGGAGCGGATGATTTGGGGTGCAGCACAGGCGTAATGATGGCGTCGAGGCACCATCATGGGCGGATCCAATGTGTGGGTTAGAGCAAGTATAATAAGGTGACATGGACAAATTGTAAGACTTTAAATATTATACTTTTACTGAGTTGAATGATAGAGAAGAGGAGAGAGAAATAGATTTACAACCGTATGTAGTATGGGCTCCAACAAGCTACGTGAGAGTGTATGGTGGGCCATGTGGTAAAAGAGTAGTATTTTTTAGCCCACTACTATACATGTTGACTATTACATTGGCCACATATGTCAACATGTTATACCCATCAGTCGACTATATTATTAACCATGCTCATGGGCCCCACACGAACATTTTGTAATTTTTTTATTAGTAAATGCTTATAATATATTTCCTCCATCCCACAATAGACGTACTAGTCCTTTTTAAAGTCAAACGATTTTAACTTTGACCACGTTTTCAGATTTAAAAAAAAAATTAGAATACTAAATCTTTAAGATTCATCACAAAATATATTTTCATATGATGTATATTTGGTACTCCCTCCGTTCACAATTACTTTCTCCCTTTTTTAATACAACACTGCTTCATATTTTTATTTCTAACTTTGATCATTAATTTTACCAACAAAATATGAGTTATATGACACAAAAAGTATACTATTGGACACACAATTCAAACAAATTTTCAATGATATATTTTTAGTGACATATAACCCATATTTTGTTGACCAAAAGTACAAGTCAAAGTTTGACACGAAAAACAGAGTGACATTGTATACAAAAACAGAGGGAGTATAACATGTTTGAGATATTTCAACATGGACTACTTACAAACTAAAATGAGTGAACAATCACACTAAAACATGTTTATGTACATCCGATTCTGAAAAAAGTTAGAACATCTTATATTTCTGAATGGATGGAGTATTATAGAAATAGATAATTTCTCTATAAACTTGATCAAACTTAGGGACGTTTGGCTTCCACGAAAATCATAGTGTACTATATTATATGGGACAAAAGGAGTACTAAATTAATTTGGTGGGGCCTAAATACTTCAATACCGAAGCCCATAGAAGTAGAAGACTATTTTCGTTCGAACAACATATAATCTAAGGTTTCATCTAAATAACATATAATTCAGACTTCAGCTCAAAGCCTAATACAACCCACCTCTAGTCCCCTATTCCACGTCTAAAGAAATGGCGACACTTCCATTAAAAAAGGTTGGGAAGTTGTTTTTCCACTTCATCGGAGCTATGTGTTAGACTGAGGGGGCCATTGCCCCCAGCTATGAACAAATTTCTGGAGAATTTTTTGTTGGAGGGCCTAGATGAGGAATTTTTAGCCTTTGACCCTTAAACAGTCATATTCTGTCTTGTTCCCACGACAGATTTTGTCTAGCTACGCCACTACGCACCAACGTGACATCTGGCGCGATCTTCGTAGACTACAAAATCACATGAACTGTCAAATTGGCAACCGAGCATCATCAACAGATCATCGAAAAGTTTTCATGTGTATTGCTGTTGCAGCTCCCTGGTAGACACATCTCCAACATACACCATACATGTGTGGCCCATGTGTCTTTTTTGAGCACAGTACAAACAACACATACACTCACCTCATAATACAAGTACCGGTGTCAAGTCTACTACTTGAATCCTGGTGGGCTGGAATTACCACTGTCCTCCTAACCATCCAACCACAAATTGGTTCATGGCCGACGTGTCATTGTTTGAATTTATTTATTTTTATTTCCACCTTCCACATTTATAACTTCTCATTTTGAGAATCAAAGGAGCTCCGCTCTATTGCTCAGGATCACATCTAGTTTGGATACAAGATCTGAAGCAGAATTACGCCACAATATTTGGTCCCTAATCAAGGGAATTTTTCCCCATATGATCCTAAAAAAGGACCGCCTTCCGCGATCAAATGATAACAACACAAAAAATAGGAAAAAGGTCTGAGGAATCAAAGTCTCGCAAACCGCTGCCACATCTTTTTTTTTTGCAACAGAACTTCTGATTTGTCCATCAACTATTAAGATAGTACAACGAATACTGAAAAAAACACATCCAGATCCATAGACCACCTAGCGACAACTACAAGCACTGGAGGAAGCTGAAGGTGCGCCACATCTAACTGCTAACAACAATCCAAAACAAATACTCCCTCCATCCCAAATAAGTGTCTCAACACTACAAGAAATATGTCAACTTGTGACCACCACTATTGGTCACTGAATGGTCACTATTTTCAATTTGTGACCTTTTTGTGACAAAAAACATAAGGTCAAAAGTTGGCTGTCGTTAACTGACTATAGCGACCTTTCTTCTGGAATGGTCGTGGATGTTTATGACCAAAATATGTCTACTATGGCGTTTTGGTCACTAGCAACCTCCCCAGGCCACGTAGGCATCCAGCATGGCAAGCTGATGTGGCACAAGATTCAGCCCGGTCCAATTCGGTTTTCTACATGGGCCTAGCCCAACAATTCAGCCTTTTTACTGTATATTTTCTCTATTAATTTTCTCTAGCTACATGGGCTTGGCCCAACAATTTGGCCTTTTTATTTTCTAGGCATGGCCTTTTGCGGTCCATTTCATTTTTATTTTCGAGCGTTTTTTGTGGTCCAATTTTTAGATGGGTCCCAATTGTCAGATTTTTCCTGGCAGTGGATCCACATCGCTTTTTAAGCAGTATATATCAAACAGAAAGAAGAAAAGAATATGAAAATCTTCAAATAACAACCAAAATAGGTTTATTACAATATATTCTGTACAGAACAGAACATGTGAAACTCCATACACTCGTTCACATCACAACAACCAGTTTAACCTACAAATATTGCATGCCCAGGAACTTAAAACTTCACGTACATAACCATACAATATTCCACACAATCACAAATATTGCGATTGAAAAATAAAACGCTCTGCCAAGTTAAAGCTAGCTACTCTTGGATTGGTGTAGCATCCGTCTTCTCTGCTTCTGCTGGAGTCTCCTGTTAAACAGAATAACAACAAATCGAGTTAATAAACAAGCTTGAAGCACTGTGGGAAACAAAAGCATAAAAACAAACTAATGTCTCAGGTATAATCATAGGATAAATCTGTGTTGAAGCACTGTGTTTAGATGTATTTTAATTAATTTCAAATGTGTAATGTAAGGTGTTGTGGATCAGTGTATAAGAACAGCAGTTTGTAAATAACAGGAACAACTTGGTATTACACACAGAGCACTATACAGATTTTAGCTTTTCTATCCAAGTACAAATAGCAAAAATTAGTAATAACAGGAACATAGGCAGGTTGATTATATTTGACAGAGCTAGCACATAGATGTTTGATACAGAAATTAGTAATATGGGAATCAGTAAGGTCCTCTCTTAGTGCTATGGGGATTAAGAGCATGCACACGGAAAGCTAATTGGCAAAAAAACTTGCTGGTCTTATACAACTCAGTTATATATGCACGACTCACAGCTCATGACATGATACTAAGAGAGAACATCATAGAGACTCAAGCAGATCCTAATATAAAGCTATTCAGACCATAACTTTCACATCATAGGGACACAATAGTGTATTACAACACTGTCCAGATATAAAAACTGAGTAACCAACAAGCAATCAGATTGAGAACAAATAAGTTGGGGTTCTTAACTTTCAGTACGCAGTATATCTAAGAAGTCACACTATCTAAATGCCTAGAGGAAACAGATTCACAGTACTAAGCAGGGGAGAAGCAACACAAGATACCCTGTCAACAGTCTTGTTCTGCCTGCAAACGATGTTTGCAGTTCCAATGTCTCCAGCAATGGAGAACTTGACACCCTCCTTGGTGACAGAGATAATAATTGCAACTCACACAAGCCGCCGTCAGACTGGTAGAAACTGGTATTCAACATATTTCTTTTACAGGAAACAGAGACGACAAGTGCAGCAAATTTCTTTTACAGGAAACTGGTATTCAGCATACCAGTGTCGCCGATGCTGCTGAGATCCTTGCAGATCCTCTTCGGCCTCCATCGATGCCAAAACTCCGGCCTCTTCTCGAACAGCAGGTTCACCACCTTGTCCTGCAACCACACACCAATGCAACCCAGTCAGATCACACGCGCCAGGACCGGGAGATTCCAAGCAGGTGTTATTTCTGCCATTTATTAATTACACATGCAACACTTATATTCAGAGCACTATTTGTTAGGCTATACAACATACTAACATCAATCACAAATATCTATTCCAGATTGAATCTTGACAAAAGTTTTGTTAGGCTATTTGTAGCCTGCCAAAGCGTCATATATTTTGGAGCAGAGGTAGTAGTTGCAACTTGCAGCCTGACTAGCAATTACACAGTGCACACCCATAAGAATACAAGATTTGCCTTTGGAAAATGGCAGCCATCAGGTAGGCTAAACGCCGCGGCAACATGACACAATGCACTAAGCTACAGCTGTTAAGCTATACAACCAGCAATCATGGCACATAAATTATACAAGAAAGCATCATAATCCTGTGTTTGTCAGGTAACAACAAACTAGAGCAATGAAGCAGAAGGAAACATCATAATGCTAAGCTGTGTTAGGTAACAACAATCTGGAGCAATGTAGCAGAATTTGACATGGAAAGTTGCCAGAGGATTAAAGAACAACACTAACATGGTTATGATCAACTAAGACTACTCCTAGAACAGTAATAGGGCAGTTAAGCTTGAGGAAATAATAAAGGAAAAAAGAAAAGAGCATCCTTGGTTGTAAGGTAATGATAAAAGAGGTATACTAGAAGAGAGCATAATCCTGTGCTGTATAAGGTCCAACGAAAATTGGCACATTTCCTGCATCCGGTCAGGCCACTGTGATCCCGCGACGGGGCTGCTTGCTATGATGGGAGTTTGGCTGCGGATCTACACTAGCAGAGCAGAGCAGAGTAGCGATGGAAACAAGGTAACAGAGATGGGGGTGAGCAGGGGAAGGACCTTCTATGGCACGTCATCGTGGTCGGGGTGGACGACGCCGTCGTTGTCGAGCTCGAGGTCGGACTCGACGATCTCCTCATCCAGCTCGTCGGGCTCAGGGGTGGGGTCGCACATGTCTTGGTCGTCCTCCTCCTCGTCGTCATCGTCGTCGATGTCGTCCATGGACCTCGCCTGCCGGTGCAAATCCAACCCAAAAAAAGGGGGATCAGACAAGCAAGTAATTTGAAGATCGATGCTGGGGAGGAGAAGGGACGTCGGATCGGCACCTTGGGCGCGGGCTTGGGCTTGGCGGATGCGGCGACGACGGCGGGGAGGGTGGCACCGAGGGAGGCGGCTAGAGTCAAGTGGGAGGCGGATCGAGACGGATATGGGGAGCATCTGCCTCGATCCAGATTGAGGAGAGGGAGGCCGCGTGCT
>NC_057807.1:681897128-681911799 GCF_018294505.1 Triticum aestivum | reverse complement strand
ACAAGAGGCATAGGTGGCGGCGGCAATGGTTTCAGGGGAGGGATTGTGGGTGCGCGAGGGAGCGAGGGGCAGAGAAAGAAAGGAGGCGGGGGGGGGGGAGGTGGATGGAAAACGTCCACGAGTAGAGTTAGGGTTTCGGCTTAGGTGGGCTTGGGGTTGGTGTGGTGGGTCAAATTTGAACTGCAGCTGCCTCATAGTTTGTTCTTTATTTTTTCCAAAAATTATTTATAGGTACATAAGTATCTATTTAATCATAGAAACACAAAATTTGTTTCCAAGATTCAACCACTAGCTAGGAACGGTCATTCCCGCCGTTTTGACGCATTTTGAAATGGACATAAAAAATTAAAAAAAAACAAAAATTGCAAAACCTTCGCAGTGTGTCGTTATATGTGGCCAAGTTACCAGCAAAAATTATAAACTTGTAATACTGCAATTATTTTAAAAAAGTGTTCTCATAAACGAGCTATCAAGTGTGAAGATGCATGGCTTTCAACCCAAATGCTCAATCTTATGGCCACATCCATGGCATAGTCTGTTCAAATGATCTCATATTGTGCATAAGGGTGCATCTTGGAATTCCAAACAATGTTTCCTAAGGGAGTTTTCATTTTCTTTGCACGGAAAATTCATTTTCCATTTTTCAAGTGCCCCAAATGAGGTTTTTTTGTGAAGGACCTACCAAATATTTGTTGCAAAATTGGACCAAATCAATTTTATAAAATACTAGGCCATATTTAATGCACAATTGACAAAATGGTTGGGTGTCAAAAGTTTTGATCCACCTCTAGTGAAAAAGACAAACTCCCGTCGATTCAGATGGAAGCGCGTCAAATTTGAACTGTAGGTGCCTCATAGTTTGCTCTTTATTTTTTCCAAAAATCATTTCTAGGTAAATAAAGTATATATTTAATCAGAGAAACACCAAAATTCCAAGATTCAACCACTAGCTAGGACCGGTCAAGCCCGACGTTTTGACCGCATTTTGAAACAGGCGTAAAAAATTCCAAAAAATCAAAAAATTGGAAAACCTGCACATTGTGTCATTATATGTGACCTAGTTTCCAGAAAAAATAATAAACTTGTAATATGATGATTATTTTAAAAAAGTGTTCTCAGAAATGAGCTATTATGTGTGAAGATTCATGGCTTTCAAGCCAAATGATCAATCTTATGGCCACATTCATGGCATAGTTTGTTCAAATGACCTCATATCGTGCACAAGGGTGCATCTTGGAATGACAAACAATGTTGCCTAAGGAACTTTTCATTTTCTTTGGACGAAAAATTCATTTTCCATTTTTTCGAGTGCCCAAAATGAGTTTTTTTGTGAAGGACCTACCATATATTTGTTGCAAAATTGGACCTAATCAATTTTATAAAATACTAGGCCATATATAATGCACAATTGACAAAATGGTTGGGTGTTAAAAGTTTTGATCCACCTCTGGTGAAAAAGACATATTCTCATGGATTCAGTTGGAAGCGGGTCAAATTTGAACTGCAGGTGCCTCATAGTTTGCTCTTTATTTTTTCTAAAAATCATTTCTAGGTAAATAAGTATCTATTTAATCAGAAATACATGGTTTGATGGCGAGACATCGAGGTTTGGACAGTGGCCGAGGGCCCCAACTCTAGAGCGCATACGCTCGCATGCCGCCGCGTGGTCACCGCGTGACCGTGGCGTTGCCATGCATTCTGGGCGGCCTAGGCATGTCTAGTGGGTTGGGCACTCCCCAGGTAGGTGCTAGGAAGAAAATTATAACATAAGATTCTCATGAGGAGACCGAACTATGCTCAAACATGAATTAGCAGCCAAGTGTTTGATTAGCGGTATGGGAAATGCACATGGCCAATGGGTGTGAGTTTTGGCTGAGGATGATCATATACTAAGAAGAATGTCTTCACAAATTTTTAGGGAAATCAAGAATATATAAATAACACTTCCTTCACAAAGTGCTGCTCTGAACAGAATAGGAAAATGAATATTATTGAGTTATTTTTGAACTAGGTATGGAAGGTTTTTGACATATTTGATGAAGATATGATCCAAACAATTTATGAGAATTTTTTGGGAATTTTTGGAATAACAGAAATATAGGTTGCTTCACAACCTAGGGCAAAAATTGACACATGGACATGACACATAGGAAAAACTGATGAGATGGCGCCTAGTCATCACAACCCACCATAATCTACAAGGCTATGACCATCTATATTGTTCGTTAACAACTAGAAATAAGGCAGCGGACCAGCACTATTTGCTTTGTGACCATTTCGTGTAAGGAAATTACGACCTTTCTGACCAAAATGGTCGCAATGGTTTAGGGTTTGGAGCCTCCCGAACAGCTTTTGACCAATTGGTCTCAAATGGTCATAGATCTATGACCAATTCTTCCAGGGTCACTGACAGAAGGTCACTAGTTGACATATTTCTTGTAGTGCAACTTTGTACTAAGATTGAGACACTTATTTTGGGATGGAGGGTGTAACAAATTATATTAAAATGATTAAGGCCAAATGCAAGGGCGGACAACCAGCTATGCCACGTGGCGCATGCTGGCTGACCACGGTGAGAAAGTTTTTGATGTTTTTTGAAGATGAAAATGAGACTTTCTTCCTTTTTATTTTCAAGAAAAGTTTTTCTAGGATTTTTTTCTTTTCTTTTCAACATAGATGTGATGTCCACGTGATGTGAGATTTTTTTAAAAAAAATTGAGACGAAGGTGAGTTTTTTTTGCTTTAAGATGGATAAATGCGCGCACACACCTTCCTCTCAAGCGGGCCGAAATGACGAGCCCCAACCACTAGTATATTGCAAAGCGGGAATCCAACACCCTACATGACCTAATCACCACCAGATTCACTCACAACAACAATTTTTCTAATATAATTTCATCATTTCTGTCGGTCATATTCAACTTCTCTGGATCTTCCCGCCCGAGACGTAGAGTTTGTCCCCTTCTTTCTCCACACCTATCATCATGCGCCACCAGAGCCTCCCTTTGCATGATGTTAGCGCCTTACTCCAACAGTAGTCGATCACCTTCAGTTTGTAAAACTACCCAATAGTGCATAAACGAGCACGCGTAGCAAATAAATCAACAAGAGATCTAACCAAATTTATGATCAAAACATGCTCAATTGCACAACTTCCAAATGGACCAACAAATTACAACCAACCCCAAAATTTGCAAATTCCGGCTACTAGTCAAAACGTTTGGAATCCACCAAAAGTACTCGAAAAAACATCGAAGTCCATCTGTGCCGCCAATACATTTGCACACACTACTCCAAACGTATTTGGCTGCCGAGCAATAAAAAATATATGTGAAGAATGTTCTCTGGTTAATCATATTATCTTTTATAGTAATGCCATTATACCTAATAAGCCAAAACTAGATTTTAATTTTTAATGGAAGTTTAGCTTTCCAAAGATGCTTACAAATATCTATTTGGGCCTACATTAGACAGATGATTGTATAGGGATTTGAAAGTAAATTTTGCATTGTTATGCCACTTCCATTTGGATGCATCAGCAACTTGATTAAGATGCACATAATTCAACATTCCATTCAATCTATTCATTTAAAACATTTTATTCCTATTCAACCACCTCCTAAAAGTCAATCTGCAGCCACATTCAGCCATTTGCTTCATAGTTCTGCTAGTTTCATTACAAATCAAGAAAATCTCAAGATTGCTCACTCAGGGGCTTGTTCCCACACCAAGTATCATGCCAAAAGTTTGTCTGTTGTCCCTTCCCAATTATCACATGTCTGTCTTTCATGTAGAATTACCTGTGTTTTATTCAATTTTCCCACCTGTTCTATATTACTTTTCTTTCCATCCATGGGTTCTTTGTCAAGAACTGTCTTTGATAATTTTTGACTTGATTGATATTAAGTGGATGCAATGAAAAAAGAAATTGAATTTCTTCGCCAGAAGAGACTCTCCTCCTTCCTCTGCCGAAAGATGCTTTGCCAGAAGCGATTAAGGAGGAGAGCAGTCGAATACTATTCCAAGATGTTGAAGATGTTCTTCCTATAGTGGAGACAGTCACACGTAATGATAGATCACAACCATATTATTAAAAGCTTACGGTAGAAGGGATTTCGTCTTAGTGCCAGTAATCCTTTTTTGTGGTTTTCTTTCCATCTCACAACTTCCATAAGTGATCTTGTCCGTTGGAGGTACCATTCCAATCTCTGAATCGAATAATTAAATGTTTCACAAGTAGTGAACTAAATTTCCTGTTATTACAACTAACTATTTTCCCAGGTTCAGAACCATTTAATCGATAATCATGGGAAATGCATAAATATACTCGTGAAAGAGAAGTGGGTAGACAAAGTATTTTTGATGGGATTTATGAGAATACCCTTCAAAAAGCTACCGGAGCGGCTGCCTTTGTTGATTCCCCATGAAGGAATCCGACTATTGCTACTTCTCCTTACTGCCCTAAGAGGGGGTAGTAGGGTTCCGATTCAAAGACCCCACGAAAAAGGGTTCTGATTCAAAGAAGTTTGTAGCCACCTTTGTTTCTTATGCACCGACTCTGTCTTCCCCAAGGGAAGTAAAAGGATCTTTCACTCATTGTATTGGTTGGGAGAGCGAGGAAGCGAGCGAATGAGAGATGAGTGAGATGCCTTTAGCTCCTAGAATGTCTTCTTTAACTTTTCTATATGCCATTCATGCACCAGCCTTTTCCTTAGTTGCAGGGTTTGGTTCCCGAATTGACTTGGCTTTTCCAAAAGGCCCCATCTCCAAAGCCTGGCTCGCAAGGCGTCCCTCTCGCTGTAGGCGGAGCCCCCTCGCCTCACTTTTGAGACATGCTATGTTTATCTTATTCCATTCTCTTTTGAATTTCATTGACTATATATATATATGTATATATATATATACATATATATATTTCGTTCCATATGATCTATTCCCTTTGCTTTAATCTGTCTTGTGCCACTATCTTCACTCAAGCAATTCTCTGCCTATCGACCGACATAAATAGATAGCCATCATTGTTGAGAACAACTAAGGCCCACTTCCACATAAAAAATAAGGTTTTAATAACGAAACCGACATTTTATTTTCCTTGCTTGCATGTGTGACGAGTTGTGAGTGGGTGCTTTGAAACCTCCTTAGAAGGAGGGGTGGTGGGGGTAAGGTAGTTGAAGTAACTAGCCAACATTAGGCACAAGCATAATGAACTGATGCATTTGAATACGGCAAGTCTATAATGGGGGGGTGATATAACTCACTTCTTGCCTAAGAATGTACTAACATAATCCCTACTCACTAGTAGAAAAAGGGTCAAATCTGAGATACATTAGTACCGGTTTGCATTTGAGCCGGCACTAATGTGTCCATTAGTGCCAGTTCAAATGACTAGGCGGGAGGAGATCTTTAGTACTGGTTCAATGCGAATCTTTAGTACCGGTTCGTGCCACGAACCGATACTAAAGGTGCTGGCCGGCCACCAGCATCTTTAGTACCGGTTCGTGGCACGAACCGGTAGTAAAGAGGTGGTTGCAGGTCTATTTTTAGTCCCACCTCGCTCCCCTAGGAAGATTTTTACCACCTTAAATATGTTACTTTCTCAAACTATCACAAGCATTTGGTCTTCATTGAACTCTATGTGTAGGATCTGTGGCTGCAATAGGAGTCTTCGCCGGTTCTTAAATCGGGGTAGATTCCTATCGACAATTTAGATTCTATACAAAAAGATCATTGATGATCAATGTATTTTTTATGTACTTCTCTGTAGCAGTAGCGCGTTTTGGCTGAAAGGCGGTATTGATCAATGTATTTTTTCTGCCTTCAGATGCACAATTCAAATATGTTACTTCTCAAAGTATCACAAGCATTACATGGGCAACTTGCGCCGTGGGGGTACGTGAACTATTCACTTTTCTTTCTCGTGAAGAAAGAAAAAGGTGATCTAGCTTCTAGCGCTAGCGGACTCGCTTCCGCCGCCGGCCTCCGGCGGCTCCCCTCCGCCGGCGACTTCGGTGGACCTGTGTCCTCGAGCTTCGCCGTTGCGATGTCGTTTTCTCCAGCGCCGGCGCGGAGCTTGTGAGGTAGTCCAGGAGCGGATGCAGATTGTGGTCTGCATCGGCGGCATCTAGAAGATGATGGATCGTGTGCTGGGTTCGTGGTTCGTGGATGGCAGGTATGGTTTTCTCCTCCGGCGTCTTAGTCGTGTGGGGGTGCCAGATCTGGAGTTCGACGGCGTGTCCGGGGTGTTGCCCCGGTCTGATTCGTTCAACGGTAATGGTTTCGCTTTTGGTGAACCACCTTGGAGGTCCGCAAAGCTGCATATCAGCGATGGAGCCGCTTCGAGCTCAGGTGTGAAGGTGATCTGTCATTGTTTCCTTTGGTGGCTGCTATGGTGGTACCGAAGGCCTATGACGGGCGTTGGTGTCAAGTTCAAAGGTTTCTTCGGTCTTGATTGTAATTTTTACTTCTTGGCTGCTGTTCCTTTGTGCAAAGTCTAGTGTTTTGCTGTCTTTTCAGTTTTGCCAGGTCGGTTTGTACGTGGCTTGTACTATGATCCTTATGATATAAATGAGACACGTATTACCACACAAAAAAAGTATCACAAGCATTTGGTCTTCATTGAACTCTATGTGTATATAATTTGTGGACTCAATATGATGTTGGAAATATGCCCTAGAGGCAATAATAAATTAGTTATTATTATTATATTTCCTTGTTCATGATAATCGTTTATTATCCATGCTATAATTGTATTGATAGGAAACTCAGATACATGTGTGGGTACATAGACAACACCATGTCCCTTGTAAGCCTCTAATTGACTAGCTCGTTGATCAATAGATGGTTACGGTTTCCTAAACATGGACATTGGATGTCGTTGATAACGGGATCACATCATTAGGAGAATGATGTGATGGACAAGACCCAATCCTAAGCCTAGCACAAAGATCGTGTAGTTTGTATGCTAAAGCTTTTCTAATGTCAAGTATCATTTACTTAGACCATGAGATTGTGCAACTCCCGGATACCGTAGGAATGCTTTGGGTGTACCAAACGTCACAACGTAACCGGGTGGCTATAAAGGTGCACTACGGGTATCTCCGAAAGTGTCTGTTGGGTTGGCACGAATCGAGACTGGGATTTGTTACTCCGTGTAACGGAGAGGTATCTCTGGGCCCACTCGGTAGGACATCATCATAATGTGCAAAATGTGACCAAGGGGTTGATCACGGGATGATGTGTTACGGAACGAGTAAAGAGACTTGCCGGTAACGAGATTGAACAAGGTAACGGCATACCGACGATCGAATCTCGGGCAAGTACAATACCGCTAGACAAAGGGAATTGTATACGGGATTGATTGAATCCTCGACGTCGTGGTTCATCCAATGAGATCATCGTGGAACATGTGGGAGCCAACATGGGTATCTAGATCCCACTGTTGGTTATTGACTGGAGAACGTCTCGGTCATGTCTGCATGGTTCCCAAACACGTAGGGTCTACACACTTAAGGTTCGATGACGCTAGGGTTATAGGAAATAGATATACGTGGTTACCGAATGTTGTTCGGAGTCCCGGATGAGATCCCGGACATCACGAGGAGTTTCGGAATGGTCCGAAGGTAAAGATTTATATATGGGAAGTCCTGTTTTGGTCACCAGAAAAGTTTCGGGTGTTATCGGTAACGTACCGGGACCACCGGGAGGGTCCCGGGGGTCCACCAAGTTGGGCCACCGGCCCCAGAGGGGTGCATGGGCCAAGTGTGGGAGGGTACCAGCCCCAGGTGGGCTGGTGCGCCCCCCCACAAGGGCCCAAGGCGCTTAGGACTTTGGGGGAACCCTAAAGGGGGGGCGTCCCCTTGCCTTGGGGGGCAAGGCAACCCCCCTGGCCGCTGCCCCTCCTCAGATTGGATCTGAGGGGGCCGCCCCCCTCTCCCTTGCCCCTATATATATGTGGGGGGTGGGAGGGCAGCCGCACCCCAAAGTTCTGGCGCAGCCCTCCCCCTCTTCCAAGTCTTCCTCTCCCGCGGTGCTTGGCGAAGCCCTGCAGGATTGCCACGCTCCTCCATCACCACCACGCCGTTGTGCTACTGCTGGACAGAGTCTTCCCTAACCTCTCCCTCTCTCCTTGTTGGATCAAGGCATGGGAAACGTCATCGGGGTGTACGTGTGTTGAACACGGAGGTGCCGTCCGTTCGTCACTAGGATCTCCGGTGATTTGGATCACGACGAGTACGACTCCTTCAACCCCGTTCTCTTGAACGCTTCCGCTTAGCGATCTACAAGGGTATGTAGATGCACTCTCCTTCCCCTCATTGCTAGATTACTCCATAGATTGATCTTGGTGATGCGTAGAAAATTTTGAATTTCTGCTACGTTCCCCAATAGTGGTATCAGAGCTAGGTCTATTGCGTAGATTCTATGCATGAGTAGAACACAAAGTAGTTGTGGGCATTGATTTTGTTCAATATGCTTACCCTTACTAGTCCAATCTTGTTTCGACGGTATTGTGGGATGAAGTGGCCGGGACCGACCTTACACGTACACTTACGTGAGACAGGTTCCAGCGACTGACATGCACTTGTTGCATAAGGTGGCTAGCGGGTGCCAGTCTCTCCCACTTTAGTCGGATTGGATTCGATGAAAAGGGTCCTTATGAAGGGTAAATAGCAATTGGCATATCACGTTGTGGCTTTTGCGTAGGTAAGAAACGTTCTTGCTAGAAACCCATAGCAGCCACGTAAAACATGCAAACAACAATTAGAGGACGTCTAACTTGTTTTTACAGGGTATGCTATGTGATGTGATATGGCCAAAAAGGAATGTGATGAATGTTATGTGATGTATGAGATTGATCATGTTCTTGTAATAGGAATCACGACTTGCATGTCGATGAGTATGACAACCGGCAGGAGCCATAGGAGTTGTCTTAATTTATTGTATGACCCGCGTGTCATTGAACAACGCCATGTAATTACTTTACTTTATTGCTAAACCGTTAGCCATAGTAGTAGAATTAATAGTTGGCGAGACAACTTCATGGAGACACGATGATGGAGATCATGGTGTCATGCCGGTGACGATGATGATCATGGAGCCCCGAAGATGGAGATCAGAAGGAGCAAAATGATATTGGCCATATCATGTCACTTTTTGATTGCATGTGATGTTTATCATGTTTATGCATCTTATTTGGTTAGAACGACGGTAGTAAATAAGATGATCCCTCATTAAAATTTCAAGAAAGTGTTCCCCCTAACTGTGCACCGTTGTGAAAGTTCGTCGTTTCAAAGCACCACGTGATGATCGGGTGTGATATATTCAAACATTCACATACAACGGGTGTAAGCCAGATTTACACATGTGAAACACTTAGGTTGACTTGACGAGCCTAGCATGTACAGACATGGCCTCGGAACACAAGAGACCGAAAGGTCGAGCATGAGTTTTATGGGGATACGATCAACATGAAGATGTTCACCGATGATGACTAGTCTGTCTCACGTGATGATTGGACACGACCTAGTTGATTTGGATCATGTGATCACTTAGATGACTAGAGGGATGTCTATCTGAGTGGGAGTTCATAAGATGAACTTAATTATCCTGAACATAGTCCAAAGATTTTTTCAAATCATGTCGTAGCTCGCGCTTTAGTTCTAATGTTTTAGATATGTTCCTAGAGAAAATATAGTTGAAAGTTGACAGTAGCAATTATGCGGACAGTAGAAGGCTTATGTCCTTAATGCACCGCTCGGTGTGCTGGACCTCGAACGTGGTTTGTGGATGTTGCGAACATCTGACACACACGTTTTGATGACTACGTGATAGTTCGATAATGTTAAACGGTTTAGAATTGAGGCACCAAAGACGTTTTTGAAACGTCATGGAACATATGAGATGTTCCGAGGGCTGAAATTGGGATTTCAGGCTCGTGCCCACGTCAAGAGGTATGAGACCTCCGACGAGTTTTCTAGCCTACAAACTAAGGGAGAAGATCTCAATCGCTGAGCATATACTCAGATCGTCTGGGTACAACAATCACTTGAATCGAGTGGGAGTTAATCTTCCAGATGAGATAGTGATGTTTCTCCAAAGACATTGCCACCAAGCTACTATAGCTTCGTGATGAACTATAACATAACAGGGATAGATATGATGAACCTTGAGCTATTCGCAATGTTTGACACCGCGAATGTAGAAATCAAGAAGGAGCATCAATTGTTGATGGTTAGTGAAACCACAAGAAGGGCAAGGGCAAGAAGGGGTACTTCATGAAACGGCAAATCAGTTGCTGCTCCAGTGAAGAAACCCAGGGTTGAACCCAAACCCGAGACTAAGTGCTTCTGTAATGAGGGAACGGACACTGAAGCAGAACTACTCTAGATACTTGGTAGATAAGAAGGCTGACAAGGTCGATAGAAGTATATTGGATATACATTATGTTAATGTGTACTTTACTAGTACTCTTAGTAGCACCAGGGTATTAGATACCGGTTCGGTTGCTAAGTGTTAGTAACTCGAAATAAAAGCTACGGAATAAACGGAGACTAGCTGAAGGTGAGCTGACGATATGTGTTGGAAGTGTTTCCAAGGTTGATGTGATCAAGCATCGCACGCTCCCTCTACCATCGAGATTGGTGTAAAACCTAAATAATTGTTATTTGGTGTTTGCGTTGAGCATAGACATGATTGGATTATGTCTATCGCAATATGGTTATTCATTTAAGGAGAATAATGGTTACTCTAATTTTTGAATAATACCTTCAATGGTCTTGCACCTAAAAGAATTATTGAATCTCGATCGTAGTGATACACATTTTCATGCCAAAAGATATAAGATAGTAATGATAGTACCACTTACTCGTGGCACTGCTATGTAAGTCATATTGGTATAAAACGCATGAAGAAGCTCCATGTTGATGGATCTTTGGACTCACTCGTTTTTTGAAAAGTTTGGGACATGCGAACCATGTCTATTGGTATATACGCATGGAGAAACTCCATGAAGATGGATCGTTTGGACTCACTTGATTTTGAATCACTTGAGACATGCAAATCATACCACATGGGCAAGATGACTGAAAAGCCTCGTTTTCAGTAAGATGGAACAAGAAAGCAACTTGTTGGAAGTAATACATTTTGATGTGTGCAATCCAATGAGTGCTGAGGCACGCAGTGGATATCATTATGTTCTTACTTCATAGATGATTCGAGTAGATGTTGAGTATATTTACTTGATGAAACACAAGTCTGAATTATTGAATGGTTCAAGTAATTTCAGAGTGAAGTTGAAGATCATCGTGACAAGAGGATAAAATGTCTATGATATGATCATAGAGATGAGTGTCTGAGTTACAAGCTTTGGCACGCAATTAAGACATTGTGGAAATTGTTTCACAATTAATACCGCCTGGAACACCATAGTGTGATGGTGTGTCCGAACATCATAGTTACACCCTATTGGATATGGTGCGTACCATGATGTATCTTATCGAATTACCACTATCGTTCATGGGTTAGGCATTAGAGACAACCACATTCACTTTAATAGGGCACCACATAATTCCGTTGAGATGACAGCGTATGAACTATGGTTTAGAGAAACCTAAGTTGTCGTTTCTTAAAAGATTGGGGCTGCGACGCTTATGTGAAAAAGTTTCAGGTTGATAAGCTCGAACCTAAAGTGGATAAAATGCATCTTCATAGGACACCCAAAATAGTTGGGTATACCTCCTAATTCAGATCCGAAAGCAATAGGGATTGTTTCTTGAATCGGGTCCTTTCTTGAGGAAAAGTTTCTCTCGAAAGAATTGAGTGGGAGGATGGTGGAGACTTGATGAGGTTATTGAACCATCACTTCAACCAGTGTGTAGCAGGGCACAGGAAGTTGTTCATGTGGCACCTACGCCAATTGAAGTGGAAGCTGATGATAGTGATCATGATGCTTCGGATCAAGTCACTACCGAACCTCGTAGGTCGACAAGGACGCGTCCTACTTCAGAGCGGTACACAATCCTGTCTTAGAGGTCATGTTGCTAGACAACAATGAACCTACGAGCTATGGAGAAGCGATGGTGGGCCCGGATTCCGATGAATGGCTCGAGGCCATAAAATCCGAGAGAGGATCCATGACTTTGGAAGAAATACTTGATGGTCGTAAGGCCGTTGGGTACAGATGGATTTTAAAAGGAAGACAGACAATGATGGTAAGTATCACCATTAAGAAAGCTTGACTTGTCGTTAAGATGTTTTCCGACAAGTTCAAGGAGTTGACTACGATGAGACTTTCTCACTCGTAGTGATGCTAAGAGTGTGTTAGAATTATATTAGCAATTACTGCATGATTTATGAAATCTTATAGATAGGATGTCAAAACATTGTTTCCTCGACGATATCCTTGCGGAAAGGTTGTATGTGATACAACCAGAAGGTTTTGTCAATCCTGAAAAAACGCTAACAAATATGCAATGCTCCAGCAATCGTTTTAAGGACTGGAGTAAGCATCTCGGAGTTGGAATGTACGATTTGATGAGATGATCAAAGATTTTGGGTTTATACAAAGTTTATGAGAAACTTGTATTTCCAAAGAACTGAGTGGGAGCACTATAGAATTTCTGATGAGTATATGTTGTTGACATATTGTTGATCAAAAATGATGTAGAATTTCTGGAAAGCATGTAGGGTTGTTTGAAAGGTGTTTTTCAATAGAAAACCTGGATTAAGCTGCTTGAACATTGAGCATCAAGATCTATGGGGATAGATCAAAAACCGCTAAATGGTACTTTCAAATGAGCACATACCTTGACATGATCTTGAAGGTGTTCAAGATGGATCAGTCAAATAAGGAGTTCTTGCCTGAGTTGTAAGGTATGAAGTTAAGAGTTAAAGCTCGACCACGGCAGAAGAGAGAGAAAGGACGAAGGTCGTCCCCTATGCTTCAGACGTAGGCTCTATAGTATCCTATGCTGTGTACCGCACCGGAAGTGTGCCTTGCCATGAGTCAGTCAAGGGGTACAAGAATGATCCAGGAACAGATCATTGGACAGCGGTCAAAAATTGTCCTTGCAGTAAATAAGGACATGTTTCTCAATTATGGAGGTGATAAAGAGTTCGGCGTAAAGGGTTATGTCGATGCAAGCTTTAACACCTATCCGAGTGACTCTGAGTAGCAAACCGGATACGTATAGTGGAGCAACCATTTGGAATAGCTCCAAGTGGAGCGTGGAAGCAACATTTACAATATGACATAGAGAATTGCGAAATACATACGGATCTAAATGTTGCAGACCCGTTGACTAAAACCTCTCTCACAAGCAAAACATGATCAAACCCCAGAACTCATTGAGTCTTAATCACATGGTGATGTGAACTAGTTTAGTGACACTAGTAAACTCTTTGGATGTTGGTCACATGGCGATGTGACCTATCAGTGTTAATCACATGGCGATGTGAACTAGATTATTGACTCTAGTGCAAGTGAGAGACTGTTGGAAAAATTCCCTAGAGGCAATAATAAATTAGTTATTATTATTATATTTCCTTGTTCATGATAATCGTTTATTATCCATGCTATAATTGTATTGATAGGAAACTCAGATACATGTGTGGGTACATAGACAACACCATGTCCCTAGTAAGCCTCTAATTGACTAGCTCGTTGATCAATAGATGGTTACGGTTTCCTGACCATGGACATTGGATGGCATTGATAACGGGATCACATCATTAGGAGAATGATGTGATGGACAAGACCCAATCCTAAGCCTAGCACAAAGATCGTGTAGTTCGTATGCTAAAGCTTTTCTAATGTCAAGTATCATTTCCTTAGACCATGAGATTGTGCAACTCCAGGATACTGTAGGAATGCTTTGGGTGTACCAAACGTCACAACGTAACTGGGTGGCTATAAAGGTGCACTACGGGTATCTCCGAAAGTGTCTATTGGGTTGGCACGAATCGAGACTGGGATTTGTCACTCCGTGTAACGGAGAGGTATCTCTGGGCCCACTCGGTAGGACATCATCATAATGTGCACAATGGGACCAAGGGGTTGATCACGGGATGATGTGTTACGGAACGAGTAAAGAGACTTGCCGGTAACGAGATTGAACAAGGTATCGGCATACCAACGATCGAATCTCGGGCAAGTACAATACCGCTAGACAAAGGGAATTGTATACGTGATGGATTGAATCCTCGACATCGTGGTTCATCCGATGAGATCATCGTGGAACATGTGGGAGCCAACATGGGTATCCAGATCCCGCTATTGGTTATTGACGGGAGAACATCTCGGTCATGTCTGCATGGTTCCCGAACTCGTAGGGTCTACACACTTAAGGTTCAATGACGCTAGGGTTATAGGGAATAGATATACGTGGTTACCGAATGTTGTTCGGAGTCCCGGATGAGATCCCGGACGCCACGAGGAGTTCCGGAATGGTCCGGAGGTAAATATTTATATATGGGAAGTCCTGTTTTGGTCACCGGAAAAGTTTCGGGGGGTATGGGTAACGTATTGGGACCACCTGGAGGGTCCCGGGGGTCCACCAAGTGGGGCCACCGGCCCGAGAGGACTGCATGGGCCAAGTGTGGGAGGGGACCAGCCCCAGGTGGGCTGGTGCGCCCCCCACAAGGGCCCAAGGCGCCTAGGGCTTCGGGGGAACCCTAA
>NC_057807.1:681895897-681896912 GCF_018294505.1 Triticum aestivum | reverse complement strand
ACCCCCCTGCCCGCCGCCCCTCCTCAGATTAGATCTGAGGGGGCCGGCCCCCCTCTCCCTTGCCCCTATATATATGTGGGGGGTGGGAGGGAAGCCGCACCCCAAAGTTCTGGCGCAGCCCTCCCCCTCTCCCAAGTCTTCCTCCTCTCCCGCGGTGCTTGGCGAAGCCCTGCAGGATTGCCACGCTCATCCATCACCATCATGCTGTTGTGCTACTGCTGAACGGAGTCTTCCCCAACCTCTCCCTCTCTCCTTGCTGGATCAAGGCATGGGAGACGTCACCGGGCTGTACGTGTGTTGAACGCGGAGGTGCCGTCCGTTCGGCACTAGGATCTCCGGTGATTTGGATCACGACGAGTACGACTCCTTCAACCCCGTTCTCTTGAACGCTTCCGCTTAGCGATCTACAAGGGTATGTAGATGCACTCTCCTTCCCCTCGTTGCTAGATTACTCCATAGATTGATCTTGGTGATGCATAAAAAATTTTAAATTTCTGCAACGTTCCCCAACATATGAGTCTTCACCGGTTTCTAAACCGTTGATGACTCATATTGACAATTCCGATTGTACGCAAAAAGATCATTGATAATCAATGTATTTTTGATGTATATTTTTACATGTTTACGCCCTCACTCGCTCCACTCACTCGGTCTCCCCCTCAATCCCCCGCGACGTCATCAATTTCCAACACGTTCTGAAACTGAAATGACCGTGAAATTGAAAATCAGTCCAAAATGAAGCATTATGCAGCATTCGAAGCAACTAAAGCAAAAATATTCACAAAGAAACTAAATACAGCAAAAAAACTACTCAGAAATAAATAAAAGAAAAAATAAAGCAGAAAATAAAATACTATATAAAAAATTATTCAAAAATAAATAAAAGAAAATAAATAATGCAGAAAAGAAAAAAAACTATATAAAGCAAAAATATTCACAAAGAAACTAAATACAGCAAAAAAAACTACTCAGAAATAAATAGAAGAGAAAAAATAAAGCAGAAAAGAAAATACTA
>NC_057807.1:681895206-681895887 GCF_018294505.1 Triticum aestivum | reverse complement strand
AATACTCAGAACTAAATAGAAGAAAAAAATAAAGCAGAAAAGAAAATACTACATAAAACAATTACTCAAAAATAAATAATGCATAAAATAAAAAAACTATATAAAAAATAGTTGGAAACTATGTAAAAAATAGTTGGGGCGCTGTCCGGTGAGCCTGCCAGACCTAGGGTGTGCAAATTCAGGCCTAGAAGGGCCGACAGGCTCACAGGGCAGCGCGCCCTAGTTATAGGCCCAAAAGCCTGCTATATAGAGGAGTTCGAAAGAGCAGCCGTGGCTGGGTTTATAAACCAGTGCGGCTGCCCTTTGCTCGGCGAGGTGGGACTAAACATAGTGCATCGGGCGTGGCAGCGCACGACCATTAGTACCGGTTGGTGGCTCCAACCGGTACTAATGGGTTGTCCTTTAGTACCGGTTGTAGCCACCAACCGATATTAAAGGCCCTCGTTTCCCGCCGCTTGGCCTGGCCAAAATTGGCCTTTAATACTGGTTGGTGGCTCCAACCAGTATTAAATGCCCCTCCTATATATATGACACTTACAAAAAAAATCAGTTCCGTCGACACTTCTTCTCCACTTCTCGCGCGACACCTATCGCCGCCACCGCCGCGCCGTCGCGCCCGCCGCCCTCGATCGCCACCCGTCCTCGCCGTCCCCACCGCCCTCGCCGCCCCTGCCGCCCGTC
>NC_057807.1:681838796-681894354 GCF_018294505.1 Triticum aestivum | reverse complement strand
AGTATATGAGATTATTTGAACTAGTTGAATTAATATAACTAGTTTATTTTTAGTAAATACTTAGTTGAATTAGTTGAATTAACAGAACTAGTTGAATTAATAGAACTAGTTGAATTAGTTGAATTAATTGAATTAATTGAATTAGTAAGTGTTTAATATTTCGCCTATATGAACATAGGAAATGTCGTCTGACGACGAAAAAGATTTCATTATATGCGAATACTGTGAAGACCAGCGCGGCCTATGCGACAGAAATTTCCTTGTTGATGATAGACGATTCAGCATCAAGCTGGATGAGACCTTCGAATTCGATACCGTAAGTCACAACGACAAGTCTGTTTTCGTAATTAAGCATGACTTATATATGCTTCATTTGCTTCAATTTATAATTTTTAATTTTCACTATTCTACTAGCGCATCCCCTGCCATGCAAGATTTTTTGTCTTGGATAAGATATGTTTCAATGCTATGGAAACTATGGAGGTAAAGAGAGTTACCTGAAAACTGAGCATGGATATACTTTCAACGTCAAAGTATACAATGCAAACACGTACACCTATTTTGAATGCAAAAATTGGCAAGCACTATGCAAAGCTTATCCATTTGAGCCTGATATGGTTATCACCTTTGATATTCGTCCCAAAGATGATATTGAAGGTAATAGAGACATTTGGGTCGATGTGCAGACGCCTCCAGTTCTACCATTATGTGAGTTTTCTCAACTATATTTTTGTCTTTGATATTGCTTATTCAAAAATAATTGACAACTAATTTCTATTGACAGCTTATTTCCATTCAAGCAAACATGTCCGGTGCTTGGTAGACAGGACCTACTACTGTCCCGGAGCTGAACTAAACTACGAGGAGATAAGTCATTATGTTTCATGGCTTGAAGATCTTCATACTGTCAAGACAAATTTTCTTCCTGCACTTAGAAATATTAGTACTCAAAACGTGCGGCCAATAGTGATCGTATTGAACTACGGTCACATCTATTTAGGAATGATGGTAATATTTTTACTATTTGTCCTCAGTGCATCTTTTGCATACATAATTTTTTTGCTAAACTTTCATTGCTAAGTGTATTAATTAAGTACTATATGATGTTCTTCAACAGGGACTCCCGATGGCAGTTGTGCCTCAGGAGATCGAGACTAAAGGTCGCATGTCAATTGTTAGCTTACGGCCAAGATATCCTACATTGCACATGAGTTTATTCAGGATTTCTAGAAGTGATGAATATGCTTAATAGTGAAAGATTGGAGGAAAATTGTTAACGATCGCAGAGAAGTACTAGGGGGCAGCAATGAGAAGCGCATCCGACAATTAGGAGACAGGATCATCTACATGCTCCAGTATGATGAATCAGGAGAGCTATACATGTTCTATGCTATTTTACCTGAGAGAGAGCAGCATGAGTGATTTAGCTAGTTTCATGCTCTTAGTACTTGTCCTCTCAAGTCCGTGTTCTTCGTCTTGAACTTAATCTCAAAGAGTAATTTGCTTTTGTGGTGTTATGAACGCTTATAATATCATGACCATCATATTTTGAACTCGATGATATTTTTGCTTCTGGTACAAGTGAATGTTTCTTATTTAAGCTAGTGTTGGTGGTGATTAGATAGCGGTAATCAAGTATATGCCATATCCATATATATTATACTTGATCACCTAATTAGGTGATCAAGTATAATATGGATATATGGCATATACTCTTGATCACTTAGCTAGTATATAGCTATAGGAATGCATCCAGTCGAAACTAATATGCGGTACTTTCACCTAATGATTTAACAACTCATTATAATGTAAAACAATCACTAAATTAAATTGAAAACACAAAATTAAAGGAAAAAATAAAAAAAACACCCAAACATTTAGTACCGGTTGGTGTTACCAACCGGTACTAATGTCCTACACGCACCCGGGCCTAACTCGTGTCACGTGGTGGCACTTTAGCGCTGGTTCGTGATGAACCGATACTAAAGGGAGGGGGGGGGCTTTAGTCCCCACTCTTTAGTGCCGGTTGCCGAACCGGCACTAAAGGCCGTTACGAACCGGCACTAAAGGCCGGTTCTGCACTAGTGACTATGGCTTCCCAAAGGATCCAACTGCTAAGAGGGTCCGAGCCATAACGCATTGATGTGACCATAGCGGCGACTGGACGTGAATGAGGCTGTTATGAGACTTATCTTATATAACGATATATATGGAGGAAGGATTATAAAAAGGTGGGGGTCAAGGTGGATAATATGAGCTCCACTTTTTGGCAACGAGCTTAGTCTATTTAAGCCCAAAGGATCTTCGAATACCCACTGGTCGTCCCAATCTATGGTGAATCCACATAACTACTAATCTGGCAAATACCATGTTGAATTAAATATTTCTTTCTAACCATTTCCTGCCATAATACTTCTTCATTTTCTAGATTCCACCACCACTATAATAGGTTGATATTAAACTTTCCATGTTATGAATGCCAAGCCCCCTTTTTTTCTTTGGTCTACATACAAGTGATATAATAGACCATCACATCATGTGGTATTCTTTTTCCTGGTACCACTTCCGTGCCAAAAATAAAAATATTTTAATAGATCTATCACTCTAACCCTTGGTGATAGACTGGTGTACATAGAAAAGTGATAGACTAGTATGCTAGTTATGCATGCTTTGGTGCTGGTTACTCTACAACCAAGGGTTAGAGTTCCAGATTCCTAGCCATCCAATCTTTTGTACTCCCTCCGTCCCATAATATAAAAACGTTTTTGACACTACCCTCCGTCCCATAATATAAGAGCGTTTTTGATACTACATTAGTGTCAAAAACGCTCTTATATTATGGGACGGAGGGAGTACATCAGATTCCTAGCCATCCAATCTTTCGTACATTTTCCTCATTACGTACCCAGCCAATCACATGCAACCTGCTACCACCCACACGCACACCTAAATATCTGATAGGCCAATACCCCAATTGATAGTTGAAAAATATCAACATACATTGGCTTCACTTTATATCAAAGCCTCACTTTTTTAAAATTGTTTTTTAAACCCGACATTTGCTCAAACTGGTATAGAAGCAGTTTTAAATTCCTAGCCTTTAATATCATATTAAATGAACAATATTGTGTCATAAACATATTGAAAAAACGGCCATCCCTTTATCAATCAGATGAGGATTTAAACCAATATTTTTAGAGCATTTAAACCAACAATTTGACCGCCATTATGAGCGTGTTGAACTATCCTTTGCAAACAGTTAGCATCAATGTTAAAGAAGGAAAGGGGAGAGTAGTGCTCTTTGCCTCACACCTTTGAAACTCCCAAATTTTCTCTCAACTACATCATTAACTTGTACTTCTCACGGTGCCCGTTTTTACTCTTGCTGGGCTCGCGCAGGGGCACATAAATTACAGACGTGAGAGGGGTGTCTCTGAAAATCTCTTGTGCCAAGTGGCCGTGCCTGATTGGGTGTTTTTTTTACCGGAGCTGCAAGTTAGTGGATGGTGGAGTCAACTTCTTACAAGTTCATGGACTAAATCATCACCGACCGCGGAAGTTTATGGACCCCCGGTGCTTTTACCTCTGGATGTTAGGTGTCCTTCCCTTAACCACTACCTCAAACCAGTTCATCCAGGTCTCATTAAATCCTTTCTTTTTAGAATATATGGAAAAGAGAATCCCAGTTCACTTTGTCATAAGCCTTTTCAAGGAAATACAGAGATAGTTGATCTTTGTAATTCAGATGGTACCATTTCTACTACTTGAGTAATAGTACAAGTTTTAGCGTGCACAGACATGAATACACACCAAGTTGGCCGTGTATAGGCCGTGTCCAAGGCTGCTGCGCTGCGCTTGCGCCGGAGGTCGCCGATGAAGCTTCTCCGCCTAGGTCCGGATCCTAACAGAAACCATTGGATCCTAACGAAAACAACCCAACACCTGGGCTCACGCCGTCGTCGTGACGCTTCCGCCTATTAAAGGTGACCGCCGCCGCCGCCACCCACAGCCCACTCCACCACGACAGGAACCGCAAGGGAAATGTCAACCAGCACGTTTGCAACCTCGGCCCGCGCGCTCCAGCACATCATTTCAACAGCCGGTGCCTCCCGCAGAGCGGCCACGAGCCCTCGCCGTCCGTCGTCTCTAGGCTTCGCCGGCCGAGGAGGCGCGCTGCTGCAGGTTCCGAGCGTCCTTATTAGGTCCTCCCGCTGCAAGCTGGACGTCTCCGCGGCGGCCGTCTACATGTTGAAGCTGGTGACCCCGGGAGGGCGGGAGTACGAGCTCGAGGCGCCGGACGACGCCTACATCCTCGACACGGCCGAGAGCGCCGGCGTGGAGCTGCCGTGCGCGTGCCGCGCCGGGGCGTGCTACAAATGCGCCGGCAAGGTTGAGGCCGGCACGGTCCACCGGGCGGACGGCTCGCTCCTCCACGGCAGGCTGCAGGAGGAAGGCTACGTGCTCATCTGCGTGTCGTGCCCCAGGTCCGACTGCGTCATACATACCCACAAGGAGGACGACCTTTGGTGACAGCCACTGGCGATAGATTGTTAGGCTCCATCTTTGGTGCTTGAACCAGCAAAATAAATCTAATCTAATCTCTACCTCTCTACCTACTAATAAACCAGCGATTGCTTCTGGTCGTCCGTGATCGGGCTTTTTTGCAAAACAGTACCCCCGTTTCTGATAAATTGACCCGCAGTCCTACTTAAAGTGTGGATAACGTTTCGTTTTTTTGCAAAAAAAACCCTGCCACCACAGCCCGTACGAGAACACAAGGGTTACCTCCGCCGCCGCGCCCCATCCCTCCACCGCCGCGCCCCCGTCCCTCTGCTCGGCGCCGCGCGCCCCATCCCTATGCTAGCCGCCTCGACCCATCCCTCCACCGCCGCGCCCCCGTCCATCCTCTCCTCGGTGCCCGTCCTCGCTCCACCGTTGCCGAATCTGGACGAGATCGGGAGAATCCGCCGGATCTCGCGGAGCTGCTCGTTGTCCATGCGGGGAGGACGAACGAGCTGCTCGTCGGACATGCACGGAGCACGGACGAGCTGCTCATCGGCGTCCGTCCCACAGCCCCGCTGAAGACGGCGCCCAGCCCCCTCGACAACGCACTCCTCCTACTTGCCGCCCGGTATACCTCCCCTACTCGCCGGCCCCTGGATCCCACTCCCCCTAGGCAAACATAGTGTTTGATGAAATTTGACTATAGAATTGTTTTCTATACTGCTATCGTGCTACGTCGTCAATGCAGGGTGTGTAGAAGATGTTGTCCTGGGTCTGTAGAGGATGCGGTGTGTGGCTGCTTTTGTGTATGCATATATGTTAATTGGTGTGTGTGTGTGTGTGTGTGTGTGTGTGTGTGTGTGTGTGCAGGGTGCAAACAGCGACGGCGAGTAGGCGGCAAGTATACTGCACCGAGAAGCGATACAGGGGCATGAAGCAAGCGAGTAGGAATGCGCGGCGACCTGCTACTGCACTAATAGTAGCCTTGACGGAGTACCGGGGCCAGCTCGACAGGGCATGCCGCCCGCTGGTAGACACTTGGTTGTGTGAGATGGAGATGAACCCCGGGTCGTCACCTCTGCCGCCTGGACAAAGCTCCACCGGTGCTGGGGATGAACCCTGCGTCTGTGATGGTGATGACGCTCTCCATCTACTTTCTCCAGTGGCTATAAGTGAGTAAAGATCACATCGTGGATGTGTTTTTCTTCAGAGATGTGGCCCTGTTATTGTTGGCTGTCGAATTTGCGATGTAATCCGTCCCTATGTCGGTGTATTAACCACTTCGCCCTCCCGCACAATGAGCAGAACAGAGCAGCGGCTGAAATTTACCCATTGATTTCTTGGAGTGATTCAAACCTAGGAAGCCTGCTACTTGTGCAAGCGACAGGGTAACAAGTTTCAGTTTTCTTATTGATGCACCTCAATTTGCAAGGTTAGAACAATGTCAGTTTACTTTATATTGGTTTTTTAATTTCTACACCCTTAAGCAAATCTAATTATATAGGTAGTACGGAAAGCAGGAAAATTATGTAACTATTTGGGTGTACTCATGTCAGATTGAGGAGAAAGAATTATTTTATTCACCATCCTATTTTTTATCTATAATGATGATCACCTTTTCCATCTTGTGATCTTCTTTGTGCCAGTTGTGCGAATACTTTGTTTGCACCTTAGTGGGACTGAAATTTTCCTGATACCATGAGTCATGGTAGTAGGCTGCTACGGCAAAAAACTGGTAAGCCCCCTAAGGGAAGAAATTTGAAGAAAGTCTCATCCTGCTTACCATGTTTCATCTTAAAATTTTGGCTTGATTTTTTTTCTGTGTAACCTATATCTCTGCATGGTTACTTTCTCTAGACATGCTTTAGCTGCAGCATTGGTCAAGTGGCTTGAACACAACTCACATGAGTCATTGCCAAATGGCCCTTTTCTGAAATTCATTCTCTTATGCACTGAGAGAGGAGTTACACCATGACAGTATGTATACATACAGATGCAAACTCATGCAGATGATGACTGAAGAATTTTTCATGAATTTTCCAACCTGAATTGGCTACAGAGGTTGGGAAAAGAGGAGTCCAGGCTCTAATGAACACAGGTTCTTTCGCAGGTGACTAACAGTTGGCACCTCTATCTTTACATTACATTAGGCCAGCGTTACAAAGCCTATATATGCCTCTGCCTACCTGCTCAATGGACGATCCGATCACAAAAAAATGAATAAAAATACTCATCAGTTTGTCAAAATACATGTTAGTTATCTTAGGAACGAGTATAGCTATCACCAGAGTACATGCAGATATTTCAATTTTTCTATGAAGCAAACTTATGTTATGATTATCACATTTCGATCTTGGAGTAATGATTGACAAAACTAGATGGTTACTGCAGTCTGCACCAGTCCAGTATTTCTTATTACAAGTTTGAGCTCCATAGGGATAATCTGATTAGTGTATCACAAGCTTGCTGTTTCTAATTGTGCAAATTCTGTAGTTATTTTAGTGTTTTGCAGAATGCATAGATTTTCCATAACAGAAAGAAGTGGATGTATAACCTGATTTGGCTTTATTATTTGGTGCCAGTTGGCTTTGGAAATCCCAGTTTCTTCAGTATTGTAACTCTCTGTCAAATCGTCAAATTAAACTGATCTTTCTATTTGGACAACTTGTAATTTGTAATATTATGATTTTCCTTTTTAGAAACCAATTCAACTAGACCAGGACTATGTTTATTTGTCCTCCAGTGTTTGTTGGAATGAGATGACACATGGTATGCCAGCTAACAAGCAACTGAAGCAAGACGATTTTGTAATTTCTTGGAAAGAATGAGCCCCTGAACCCAGGATGGCGAAGGATCCAATGTGTCAGGACCAGTGAGGGAATTGCAGAGCTTCATATTCAGTTTATTTTAGGTCCTTGCCTACTTCAAGTGCCTAGATTACAGGAAACATGTTTCTTCAAGTGTCTACTTCAAGTAAGTTTCTTATAGAAGTAGTCAGTTTGATTCCTTCAAAATAGTTGTTGCCTGATAATTTGTGTATGACTAGATAGTAGTACCTCAAATTTGCTTCAGCTTCTTAAAACAGAGTAATTTTGTAAATCCTAACAGAACTCTATCAGTCTGAACCAATTTCTTGTAAATCTGCAATACAACATAGCCTCATCTGATCCAATCATTGGTTTCAGATCAATACATCCTTGTGCATTCCTATAAGATCAATAAAATTCAGTTTGATTGTGTCAAAAACTTGCTGCTTGACAATCTATATGACTAGATAGCAATACCTTAAAATTGCTTTTGGTTTTAAACTGAACTGAACTCAGTTGGGGCTGAACTGAACTCAGTTTGGTTCTACAAAATATAGGGTTGTATTCATTCTATAAAAACTGAACTGAAGCTAAACGTTTGGTGGGCAAAATAATTTGATGGACTGTAGTTTCTTTGAATTTTTTTGTTAACTCTAAACTGGACTCAACTCAGTTTGATTCTGTAAAAAAGATTGTGACAGACTTATATATATGCAGCAGTCTTTCACCAACACTCAAATTAGATGGGCATGATATTTAAAAGAAATCGACATACTGTAGTTTATGAGAATTTGGCAAGAAACTCGGAACCGATGGACTTGACTTGTGAAAAAATGTAATCAATGGACGACTACAGTTTATATCAAACACAGAATCGATGGACTTTCGCAATGCAGGCTTGCCCTTACCATTTACCAGGTGGCGACTTGCCGGAGGAGCCGGTGGTGCTGCTGCGACCTTCTCCGGGCGATGGTCAATGATGCAAGCTAAAACCGGGGATGGGATAGCGGCTCCGGGCGACAATCAGAGGCGAGGCAGCGCTGCAGACCGAGGGCAAAGTGCTGCACCAGGGCGACGGCGCGGGGCGAGGAAGAAGCGGCGGATGGGGCTGCGCATAGGGGAGTTGGGGCGACGGCTCGGTTCAGCGCACGGGATCGTATTAACTCTGTTTTCTCCTAGGTACCTGCGCTGGTATAGTTTCTCCGTGGGGTTACCAAACGATTCTCTCTCCTCCTTGATTAAGATGTTACATCAGTTTTCTGCTTACATGGCAGGCTTAGCATCCGTCCAGGGTGGAGCACTGGGAGCAGCCTTATAGAAGTAATGCAATATATTCTCTCTTATGCCTACTTGAAATACTGTTGTGGGTTTGTACTTTGCCTCTCATATTGCAAGGATAACACATTGTATGCCAATTCTCTTAACTGTAGTAAGGATGAAGCAGGAAAGTGTGCTGGACCTTCTAACATGAATATTGTACATGTACGAGCTACGAGCCACTATTTTTTATCATATGGATTGTAAATGTAGTGACACCGAAGTTTGTAACATATCCTTAAATTTCTTTATTGTAACATTATGTTAACTAAAAATCTGGTAGCCGTGACCTTGATATTCCCTGTAGAGCCAGCAAAAAGTAGAATAAAAAGTTTCATTACAATTGATGATTGAATGTCAAATGGCAGTGATTTTATATCAATGTGTGGGAGGTTGATGAAAGATTGCGTGCAGAGTATACCAATGAAAAACATCATTTATTTAGATGAGCTATTACCAAAGCAGATATACTATATTTCTAGCTAAGTTAACATTGCTAAAATATTTCATTGGACGGCAACATACATATAAGCCTATTCTGAAATGTCCGAAAATATTGAAGCTTCAGCACGGTGCTCCAACACCTGTGGAGGAGCTGCACCGTTTTGGACGTGTTGGTCAACTTCTGTTGCTTGAGGGGTTGATCATGAGCATAGCATAGGCCGATGGCGGGGAGGTGGTCTGTGTCGGGGAAGAGGGCGACGCTGGGGAGGGGGCCAATGATGTGGAAGAGGGTGATGAAGGGAGGAGGATGTCGGTAGGAGAGGGAGGCAATGGCGTGGTGGTGAGCTAAATAGAGTGAGGTGGAGGGTTGGTGGTTTGGCGATGGCGAGCTTGTGAGAAGGGAACAATGGCGGCGTCATGAATAGCGCTTCGACTGGGTTCATCAGAAGGGGAATTCAGAACTAAGATATGCCACTTGGCGATGCAATTCTCGTCGTAAATATATTAAGCTATGTGATTCGACTTCACAAAGCCAAGCTTCGGCAACTTCACCAAATTATACTATGAGAGGCCTCTGATCCACGTAGTTGGTGAAGCACGGAGTTGAAGGAGATCCGAACAATCCCTGAACTAAAGTTCTGCTGTTGGACATCAACATATCAAACTGAAACAAGACAGATTGATGAGCCTACCCTACCGGTGGTTGAATAATTGTAGGTCTTAGTGTCACCTCATGATACTATCCATGCTTTCTATCCTCAAGAAGCCATTCGTTTAACTGCACTGTCACCCGTAGCAACGCACGGGCCTTTGTGCTAGTACTAATAAAGCAGCTAATGCTTCTGGTCGTCCGTCGTTAGCAATTTTACAGAAAACCCCTTTATCTTTCCGGGAATCAACCTGCCGTCCAAAGCGAACCGGTATGAAGGGAAAAAACGGGGGATTGGATGAGTTGCCCCACTTTACAAGGGGTTGGATGATTTGCCCTTTGATTGTCTCAATGACAGTGGCCCCGGGCCCCACCTGGTAGCCTCTCAGGGGGGGCAAATTATCCAATGAAGAAGTAAAGTAGGGCAAAAGATCCAATTTCTCGAAAAAACGCAGGCACGTTCTGCCTCCCGGCGCTCCGCCCCGCCCCACCAACCTCCTGCGACGCCCCACGCGCCGCCGGCCGCCTCCTGCCTCTCACCTCCTTCCCCGCCCCGCCCAGCACCGCCTCACCGCGTGCCGCCGGCTGGCTCCTGCCTCGCCAGGGTAAGAAAAAGGGGTCGCCTGCATCCTCCCACCCGCACGCCTGCGCTCGCCTCGCCCCCACGGCTTCACTCTCTTGGCACCGGCGGCAGGCCATCCTGCCACCCGACTCGCCTAGCCTGCACGGAGGCGGCCGATGGAAGTTCGATCTCCCCTTCCCCCTCACCCGCCATCTACGACCACCATCCTCACCGCCCCCTCCCTTACCTCAGCCCGATCTAGACGCCTAACCCCTCTCAACCCTCTCTGAGCACAACCTGTTCCGTCGGCGGCAACAGCGCCTCCTTCTGGCCGGATCAAGGCGTGGAGACCCATGCTCCCCTCATCTGGTTGAACACAGCTGAGCACATATGTTCCCTGCCTTTCTGCTACATGTACGAACTGAAGCTTATTGTGTACACTTTGGTTGCTTTTTTTAGAGAGAAAACACTCTGGTTGCAGGTAGAATCAGAAATCAAAGTCCACAGAGATGCATATGTCATGGGCGAATGCATGATGTAATAGAATCCAGAGGACCTTCAGACTTGGTTCTCTGCTGGGGTGAAGGGTGTGAAGTGTTGTGCCGAGATGCAGATTCAGAGCCTTTTTTCTTTCCAATTTGTACATGCTCGGCAATCCAGAACCGGTTTTACTTTTCCTTAAAGAAACTGATTTAACTTTTTGCTGTCTCCTAGAGGGCGCTGAATCAGGCTGATGTGCGCTTGGCCAAACGAAGGAGCAGACAATCACTCAGAAGAAATTCATCCGAGCTCTCAAGTTGAAGTCAAACTGGCCAGCTACGTTTCAAAGGTAACATCTACTCCCTTTGTCTCAAAGTATAAGATTTTTTGGTCGAGATATATACTGAGATAGAGGGAGTATATAATACAGTAAGTAAGATGATAGTTTGATGTGTAGACAGGAAGAAATCACACACAATAGATGCAGCTGGTATTTTGGAAATAAAGGCAGAGGTTTAAATTCAGAACTGGGACTAATTGGTTTGTAATTTATACATGTCCCCAACATGAATACTGCAGTCTTTGTCATAAGATTTCCAATGGTACTGATTTTTTTTGAATTATAATCTTTTAAAAGTAGAGCAAGAACAGGATGTTGTCTATCAGTTTTAACCAAGTGCAGAATTTCGTTTGGCATCAATATATCTATTTCGATATAGAAAGAATTTGAGGATTATCATGTTTCCATTATGAGACGTGGCTCAGCATAATTGCATCCCCAATGCCAAGCCCACCGAGTTCACTGAAAGCTATAAGCAGGAGATCACAATGATGCATATCGCCGTCACATTCAGACCCAAATATCTAGGAGCTGCGGTCTGGACATCATTAACAGGACAGGGCAAAGTCAAGCCTCAGGGGTGGTGGCGACAGCAATGTGGCCTGCAGGCTATGGGTCTAGCAGCACGTGGCAGGCAGTAGTGCGCGTGCCCAGTGCTCGCGGCGGCTGGGATAATGAAGTACTGGATCTGCGGTGAACGGCCATCCGCAAGATCTACATCATCATCTTTTGGTCAGTTCACCATGAAAGCCATTCTGTGATATGCGGTTGTTCCAATATTATGTTTTCTGATTATTTGCACATAGGACTATTAGTGCTGCTGCTACAACTGAAGCCTAGAAATTTCTACTTACCATGCACGACCAACTATGGTGCCAAGAGTTGACATCTAGCTTGCACACATTAGCAGTAATTTCTACACATGTTTGAAACTGTCTTATTGGGATAAAATAAACGTATTTTCCACGGATTTTAAAACTGAGTGATTCACAGTTTCCAGTGTGATTGTTTGAGGTCTGTTAGTAACTTTTTCTTAAGTGTGGTTACTGTCTATTTAACACTGGGTGTCCTCTAATCTTCATTTTAGCTGCTCCCCTCAGAGACATGTCACGTCTATAAAGGTTCAAGGTTTTTGAGTCGCGACTTGGCGAGTCGCCGCGAGCCCTGCGGCTCAGCGTATAGTCGACGAAAGTCGCTGTATAGCCGCCCTAAGTCGCTGTATAGTCGCGAGTCGCCCTGATTTTTGGAAAACGACTTAGCGATTAGTCGGTGATTAGTCGGCGACTAATCAGTGACTCAAAAACCATGTAAAGGTTATTAAAGTTTGACATGGATTTCTTTTCATAAATGGGTGATCTACTCTACTCCGCTGCACCTTATGTTCTCTTGTATTATCATGAGATTTTGCTGGATGTCACTCCAATTGCTAAATCTGGAGATAACTATTTTACACATATTGTCTACCCAGATAAACAAGATTTATGAGATCCCTGCATTTTTGTTGTGGCACAGAACCACGGAGCGTTTCTTCGGTGTATCACCCCTCCACATCTTAATAATAACTCATGTGAAGGTTAGCGCAACCTCCCTGAAACTTACATTCACACCACATTCTCAACTGAGATGATGCCATAGATCTTTTTATGTTATATGTGGATGAACAACAAACAGATTAAGTCTTGTTCACGTCCGTCCTCATGTATACATGCAGTTTCTATTCTAGGATTTCATCTCTGCACTCCATTCTGCATCCTGAATATTCAAAGTCTCGAGTTTGCACAACATTGAGTCTCAATTTTGAATAAATGAATATGTCAAGGATAGGTTGAATAGGTCTGTATGTCTTAACCATGCTATTAGATTTTTGGGTATGGATGACACGCTGTCTTAATCTTCGGTGATTGAATTCATTGCTCAATGCACTGACACCAGTCTCATGTTTAGGCTGTTTGTGCTTATTTGGGCATGATCAATGTACAGTGAAAGTTTTAAGTCCAACAATCCACCTTCAAAAACATCTAGGAAGAAGCTAAAGCATACTTAAATGTAATGGAGAAATCTTCAAAGCAGTATGCTATCCTTTTGTGATGGTATAATTTACAGGGTTGATCCAGGCAAAACAATCTGTCTAATATTTGTTTTCCTTTCATTCATTTTTTCATACAAGGTGATAACACAGAGTCATCCTCAAGGCGACAAACCTTACATTTTCTGTATTGTCATTACATAAAACTAAAACCTTCACGAGCGCACTGATGCTCTTCCTAACGCCCAGCCGCAGCAAGTGTACATGAAACTTCGCACTTTACAGTTTACATACATACTTGCAGTCGTTGGGTTAAAACCCATCTATACATTGTTTTATGTGTTACATATGTTGTCTCCCTACCTTATATGGATATAAATACCAAGGCAAAACTAACCTTATATGAATAAATACTAGGGCCAGCACATTTTTCCTTATGGGTTCCCAGTCAATTCTATGTCATTTCTGAATTTGCCGACTCAAGGAGAAAGAATCTCCACTGTGAGAAGTGCTCTATTGGTTTGGATGTACAATTCTGAATTTTCAGATGTGGTGTGAGGTGTGACATCATCATGAAATACTAGCGCATCTATACAGGATCAAACATAAACGCAACTGTGAAATTGGTGTGTTTTACTTTTGTTTTGAGGGGATTTGTTGTATAATGGAAAAAGGGCACTACTAATACAACCAAAATCAGCATGAGACCAGATGCTTATACCAAAAAATTCAATTTAGTGAGCATAATTGAATCTTCTCTCCCGTTGCAACGCACGGGCATTTTTGCTAGTAAATCTAAAATGCTGTGCTGCTTAGCTTCCACGCCAAGAAAAAGAAGAAGATAAAAAGCCATGCTGGCTAGCTTTGTCAAACTTCGAAGATAATATTAAAAAGGGCGTGGCTAGATCTCAGTCGAGACTTAACCAAGTCCCATTCAGTTGACATAACATATAAAAAAGAAAGAAAAAATTGCACGAATCTTCGTGTAAGATTTCATGAATATAGCATCGACTGATACTTGGTTAAGTCTTAGTCGACTAAAATTTAGTAATTTTGTATTAAAAAACAGCAAAGCGTCCGGTGAGAACACATGCAATGCAGTAGACACGAAAGATACATGTGTAGGGGTTGAAGCTTTGTTGATCTATTATTCAATTCTCACATGACATACATTTTATCCGAAAATACTGTAGGAGTTTAGGCCCCGGCCTCTACATGCAAAAGGTAAAAAGAAAAGTATCGTATACGAATAGTAGAGCATAAAAGGGAAAACATTTATTAGCCAATGCGTAGACTAGATTGCCATTCATGGTTGCTGAATATCTCCTAGACCACTTGCTCCAAGCGAAGAGACATAGCCTATATCATGGTCCTTCAACCTGGGGAGCGTAGACCAACTACGGAGCTAGCGTATATATAAGTTCATAACAAATAAGCTTCTCAACACTCCATGTAGCCATGAAACACATAGCCCGCCCCTGTCGTGAAGTCTTCATTTGCGGGTATTGAGCCGTTCGGAGAAGTCGGAGCAGTCACCGCCCACAATGTCATCCACTAGTCAAGTTTGCATGATATGTACTCCCAGCTATCATTAATCTTATAGCAAGTCTTTTCAACATGTGTGAGTAGGAGGTCTGGATCCCAACAGTTAATGTCATGCTCATCTCACTCCTGCAGGATTTTGGTTTGTTGATTGCATCATAGGAAAACAAATAATTCTTTAAAAGAGGTTTGAGTGGATGCTAGATATCCTATGGTAAGTAGTACAAAGAAATTCTTAGGAAAAACCTATAGGATTTCCTATGAATCAAACGATCAATGCAAGAAATTTTTCTAAGGATTCCAATCCTCCAAAATTCCTATGAAATCCTTTGACTCAAATGAGCCCTAAATCTCTTCTCTCAAGCTAAGGAGTACACAAGGATTTCGCCCTAAGATTACTGCGAGACGAATACATATAATGCAGTTAAGCACACACTGGATTGTTGCCAGTTTGTGTGGAAGCCTTGAACTTACATATCGTGGGGGTGATCTAGTTTCAACCGACGAAAAGAAGCATAGGATGCGACGACGTGCTGGTGTGCTCATGTATATAAGCTTGATTTATTCTGAGCAAAACTTCCGATCTATTAATCAACATCATGGCAGTACAATGAACACAGAAAAAAATAGAAATTACATCTATGTCCGTAGGCCACCCAGCGACGCCTACAGATAATGGAGTGAGCCGAAGGCATGTCCCGTCATCGTCCTCCTTCACCTAGGCCGGAAAAACCTTGTTGTAGTAGATAAATGGGAATTAATTATGCTACGGCGGCAAAGAACCAACGCACCAGAACAACAACCGTCGCTAGAGAAGCGTAGATTGGAAGTCCAACTTGTAGACACATGCACGCAGACGAGTGAAGACCGGATCCAAGCAGAACCACCAAAGATAAACACCAACTGAATCCCGCAAGATCCGCCGAAGACATACCTCCACACACCCTCTAACGATGCGAGATGCACCGCCGGGGTGGGGGCTAGGCAGGGAGAACATTATTCCATCTTCAGGGAGCTGCCGCTACCTTGCTTTCTTGAGCATGACACAAACCCTAAAGAAACTAAAAAAAACACCTAAACACAGGGCAGGATCCCTCCCACCGGAAAGGGACGAAATCCACCGTGCCTCCATGGCCCTAAGGCCAGAGGAGACAAAGCAGATGGGCTGTAGTGGCGGCGGGGGGCGTGGAATCCTTAGTCGACAAGGGAGTCTCTTGTGGAGGAGGGAAAACGTTTATGCACCACACTCTCGTATATAAGCTTGTTTGTTTGTACTTGATTTAGTCATGCCATATGCCCATACTCCCACATAGTATTTGATTTGTCTCTCTGATTCAAAATTTTAGCACCTTGTCCACAAAGAGGGTGAGTTACAAAGTGAGTGGTGTGCGGATACTTAGTCCCGCTCAGTTTGTCATCTAATCTCACATCACGTACATGTAATGTGGAAACAATTAGCCATGATCAACAGATCAAAGAAGAAGAAGAAATTTTAGAAAAGACAAAGCCAAAGGAAGGACTAAGAACCAAAGGGGTCCAAGTCAAGAATATGACCAAATAACTACAGAAACTCATCACGGAGGAGATACGAGATGGATAACTCATCGTGGACTACAACCCCCCCTCCCCTCCCCCCCCCCTCTCGCCAGTACCCAAATACACTCCTCACCTACCACAACTAAGGTTAGCTCTAGTCTTTATCAGCGAACCATAACTTGAAGCAAAGAAAGGGGAAGGCACTAGAGCTCCAAGATGAGTTCAAGGACTTCTAGGTCTGAGTCTGAAATGTTGCCTAGGACTTGGATCAACGCCAAGGAATAAATGCTTGGAGAGGGTCCCTGAGAGTCATGTGTACAACTTGATCTTGTGGCTAAGCTTCTGTCCACGTCTTCCCAGCATAAGACTATGTCGTGCTCCATCAAGGGAACTGAACCTATTCAAAAACATCAAATTGTCAATTTTACTGGTCTATGATGACCCTCATTATAAGGCCATCATCGCGTCCTCAACTAAACATTGTGGTGATTATGTAGTGATACTCCCTAACCTTCTATTATTTTTACGACAACAACAGTGAACCTAGCTCACTTGGGTGGGGAGTGGATGTACAGTTCCACCACCTAAGTTTCCCTCATGGATACGTATGTGAGTTCCTATTATTGTTGTCAAATTGGTTTTTTAAGGGTTTCAGTTTGTGCACATCCAAGTAATTCAAAATTATGAAATGTTGATGTGTATATATAAAAACCAGTTTTTAGAGAAGACAACATGGTTATTGTTTAAAATGTATGAGAGATACAACACTGAAATCATTATGTCTTAATAGGTTGGGCGAAAGTAGGGCTTTGGTACGTAGTAAGCACCAACTTATAATATATACTGGTCAACACCAACAATAGCTTCAGCAATGTTCTACCATGTGTAGTACAAAACATAACTAGATTTTTACTCGCAATAAAAACAGAGTGTGCCCCCACCAAATCCACCTTGGAGAATGCATACCGATCACATGGCCAGACAAATTGAATGTTGTCCCACCCAAAAATCTATGTTGGCTTTCAATCTGTCTTTCAAAAAGTTTTAGAACCTGTTACATTTGTGTTGATATTTAACACTGATCTCATCACTTAAATTGGATCCTGATTGAATTAAAATAATGTAAAAATATATTTTATACTAAATATTTGTACATATTTGAAACTCATTTTAGCGTGTCACAATTTTAACAAGTATAATTACTTATTCGGCACCATTAACTACTTAATAATGCCTAGTATTAGTTGCAACGTAATTTGTCATACATTTGTAATGTATATGAGTGAAACATACATATGCAAGTTGTTAAGTTTAAATTGTATTTTTTGATAAAAAAATTCTTCCTGGATTAGCTTTTGCCAATTGCATAAACTATATATTATATACATATTTATGATGGAGATCTCTAAAGCACATGGTCTAACAAATATCTTTAAATATCGGGTATTAGTGCATAATTAGGTAAACATATTTGTGGAATCTTCTAGGGTATAAATTCCACCGTTAGCATAATTCCTTACCACCTTTGTGTGGCCAAATGCGTCTTCTAAGTTATAGTGATTTAGTAATAAGTCGATAACATGTGTTGCTATGTACTTGGTAGAAATAGCATCTCTAATAATAACAATCGAACTAGTAAAATGTAGTGGATTCAACTACTTTTGTATATATCTATTTTAAATATTTGACATGCTCACCTGAATAGCGTGTGATACCATCTGATCCATACAAATGTTGCACTAATATCCAAAAAAACATTATACAAGGAGTTAAATATGGTAAAGTAGTTAATGTTAATTTCGTTACAACCAATACGTCTTGCATCAGAGCGAGACTAAGCCTAACTAGACTAGTTGTCACTGATTATATTGGTTTGCTCATAAGTGCATGGTATACCTTGTTCATCAATAGTGTGCTTTATTTTATATATTTAGATCGAGAGCACCTCCTCTCTAGACCAGGGTAGTTGCCTACGGGTTGAAAGAAATGGTTTTCTACCATGCATCCTATATACTCCCTCCATTACCCGAAACAAGGCTCATATATCCAAAATGATTTTGCTTGAATTCAAACGATCACAAAATAGAAGGAATATTTTCACTTTGATGGGAACGTTAGAAGACCAAATGTAGTCGGTCTTGGGGTCGATGCGAGACTCATCGGTGATGGTGTTGTCGGCGTTCCCAGCGAAGAAGGGCAGTCCATGCCACAAGAAGCGATCAACATTAGCCCCACTGCATTACTAGAAAAAGGCTTATAGGTGGTCTCAAATGTGTGACGGGCGTGGCGAGGAACCTGCCACTGTGGGGGAACGTTGCATGGAAAACAAAAAAAAATTCTACGCACACGCAAGATCTATCCATCGAGATGCATAGCAACGAGAGGGGAGAGTGTGTGTACGTACCTCGTAGACCGTAAGCGGAAGCGTTTAGTAACACGGTTGATGTAGTCGAACTTCTTCGCGATCCAACCGATCAAGTACCAAACGTAAGACACCTCCGTGTTCAGCATACGTTCAGCTCGGTGACGTCCTCGTCTTCTTGATCCAGCAAGACGGGCGAAGTAGTAGATGAGTTCCGGCAACACGACGGCGTGATGACGGTGGTGATGCAACTATCTCCGCAGGGCTTCGCCGAGCACTATAAAAATATGACCGAGGACGAACTAGAGGGAGAGGGGCACCGCACACGGCTAGGGAATCGTGGTGTGTGTTTCCCCTCTCCCTCCTCTCATATATACTAGACCATGATGGCGTGCGTTGCTGCGCCTGCCAATTTTAATGATCCAAATAGGAGTTTGTGTAAATTTTATGAAGGTAAAAGAGCTTTCAACTCCATATCATTCATGCAAGCTTATGATGTCCATCTTCGGCTTACAAAGCTTTCACCCACACCATCATTTGTTGAAATTCATTCTGCTAGGCGGAACAACTTTTCGTAATAGCTAAATGGCCATATTGTGAGGCATGTAACTGGAATATGCTACATGCTTATTCATAATCTATTAATGGTGTAAATGAAATAATCATTTTTATCTCAGTTTCATATAGTATAAAAGGCTACACCTGTACAGCCCGATGCTTTTTTATAGGCACCTGCATGGCCCGCTGTCCAGAAGTTTGTTAATTAAGAATTATGCGAAAGTAGCTTATCAGTTTAGCGCAACCTGCGAGCAAGGTGCCAACAGTATATCGTGGACCTTTAATCTATTATAATGTGCCAGTATAACCTAGGAGCAGGGTGTCAACATAGTCTCTTAATGTCCAGAAGTTTATTAAGTAAACCCACGTCTTTTAACAAAAACTGAGAAGTAAAGAAACAAACCTTTGTGTGCTCGAGGACAATAGATGAGGTTTAATCGATCATGTCCGCGGTGTGGTTATTATCACATCTCATAATAGAGATATTGGAGAACGCATGCATAGAGCAAGGTCATGAAGGAAGAGAAGATTCAAGACCATGGGGAAAAGGGAAATGAAGGTGGCAGCATGGGGCGAGGAAAATGAAGGAAATTAAGACTGCTACCAAGATCCGGGAGCTTCGTAGCCAGGCTTCTGCCATCGGATCGACCGGTTGATTTAGTAACACACCTTTATAATCATATTATTAACGGGGACTCCAAGGAACGCACCGATGAAATCCAGAGGCAGTACGGCAGCAGCGTGCGCCGCCGCGTCGTGGATGAACAGACCTAACGAGGATTCGAGGGGAGCAGCAATGGAGATACAGTAAATGGGCCAAAGTTTTACTTTGTTGGGCCTGTACTTGAACAACCCGATTAAGGAGATGACGGCCAGGTCCACCTATGGAGCAGCGACCCGATAATGTTGGCCGAGCAGGGGTAAACAAGTGACAGGGAAAAGTATGTCAGAATCTACCCGAGGATGACCATTGATGAGCACAATCGGACGGTTAGCAAACTTAAATCGCTGTGGGGGCCCGTAGGTAGCCCGTTTTACTATTTAGTAATAGGTGGAGGGGGGAGGGGAGGCAGCCCCTAGGGCGCCCCAAGTGGCCGACGGCTGCCCTACGGCGCCTGCCCTGGCCGTATTCCCCCATTCCATATTTGTGCATGGGGGGAAGGAAAAGGGGGGTCGCTGCCTTTGGGGTGCCTCCCCTTTCCTTCCCTCCCTCTTTGGTGCGTGGCCAAGGGGTGGAGGGGCGCACCAGCCCCCTTGTGGGCTGGTGTGCTCCCCCCTTTGGCCCATAAGAATCGTTAGATGTTTTTCGATAGCTCCGACATGCAATTTTGAAGGGAGACTGGTCTATGTTGTGGGAGCATCCTTTTTCGGGAGCAGAATCTGAAGGAAATATGCCCTAGAGGCAATAATAAAGTTATTATTTATTTCCTTATATCATGATAAATGTTTATTATTCATGCTAGAATTGTATTAACCGGAAACATAATACATGTGTGAATACATAGACAAATATAGTGACACTAGTATGCCTCTACTTGACTAGCTCGTTGATCAAAGATGGTTGAGTTTCCTAACCATAGACATGAGTTGTCATTTGATTAACGGGATCACATCATTAGGAGAATGATGTGATCGACTTGACCCATTCCATTAGCTTAACACTTGATCGTTTAGTATGTTGATATTGCTTTCTTCATGACTTATACATGTTCCTATGACTATGAGATTATGCAACTCCCGTTTACCGGAGGAACACTTTGTGTGCTACCAAATGTCACAACGTAACTGGGTGATTATAAAGGTGCTCTACAGGTGTCTCCGAAGGTACTTGTTGAGTTGGCATATTTTGAGATTAGGATTTGTCACTCCGATTGTCGGAGAGGTATCTCTGGGCCCTCTCGGTAATGCACATCACTATAAGCCTTGTAAGCAATGTGACTAATGAGTTAGTTACGGGATGATGCATTACATAATGAGTAAAGAGACTTGCCGGTAACGAGATTGAACTAGGTATTGACATACCGACGATCGAATCTCGGGCAAGTAACATACCGATGACAAAGGGAACAACGTATGTTGTTATGCGGTTTGACCGATAAAGATCTTCGTAGAATATGTGGGAGCCAATATGAGCATCCATGTTCTGCTATTGGTTATTGACCGGAGACGTGGCTCGGTCATGTCTACATAGTTCTCAAACCCGTAGGGTCCGCACGCTTAAAGTTCGATGATGGTTATATTATGAGTTTATGTGTTTTGATGTACCGAAGGTAGTTAGGAGTCCCAGATATGATCATGGACATGACGAGGAGTCTCGAAATGGTCGAGACGTAAAGATTGATATATTGGACGACTATATTCGGACATCGGAAGTGTTCCGGGTAGTTTCGGAGAAAACAAGAGTGCCAGAGGGGCTACCGGAACCCCCCGGGGGAGTATTGGGCCTTAGTGGGCTTTAGGGGAGAGAGCGGGCAGCAGCCCAGGAGGTGGTGCGCCCCCTCCCATGAGGGGTCCAAATTGGACTAGGGGAGGGGGCACACCCCCCTTTCCTTCTCTTTCCCTCTCTTTCCTTCCCCCTTACCTCTTCCTAGTTGGACTAGGAAAGGGGAGTACTACTCCTACTAGGAGGAGGACTCCCCCCATCCTTGGCGCGCCCCAAGGCCAGCTGGCCTCCCCCTTGTTCCTTTATATAGGGGGGTAGGGGGGCACCCTAGAACACAACAATTGATCCATTGGATCTCTTAGCCGTGTGCGTGCCCCCCTCTACCATAATCCACCTCGATAATATCGTAGCAGTGCTTAGGCGAAGTCCTGCGTCGATAGAACATCATCATCGTCACCACGCCGCCGTGCTGACGGAACTCTCCCTCAAAGCTCGACCAGATCAGAGTTCGAGGGACGTCATCGAGCTGAACGTGTGCTGAACTCGGAGGTGCCGTACGTTCGGTACTTGATCGGTCGGATCGTGAAGACGTACGACTACATCAACCGCGTTGTGCTAACGCTTCCGCTTTCGGTCTACGAGGGTATGTGGACAACACTCTCCCCTCTCGTTGCTATGCATCACCATGATCTTGCGTGTGCGTAGGATTTTTTTTGAAATTACTACGTTCGCCAACAGTGGCATCTGAGCCTGGTTTTATACGTAGATGTTATATGCACGAGTAGAACACAAGTGAGTTGTGGGCGATACAAGTCATACTGCTTACCAGCATGTCATACTTTGGTTCGGCGGTATTGTTGGATGAAGCGGCCTGAACCGACATTATGCGTACGCTTACGCGAGACTGATTCTACTGACGTGCTTTGCACATAGGTGGCTGGCGGGTGTCTGTTTCTCCAACTTTAGTTGAACCGAGTGTGGCTACGCCCAGTCCTTGAGAAGGTTAAAACAACACTAACTTGACGAACTATCGTTGTGGTTTTGATGCCTAGGTAAGAACGGTTCTTGCTCAGCCCGTAGCAGCCACGTAAAACTTACAACAACAAAGTAGAGGACGTCTAACTTGTTTTTGCAGGGCATGTTGTGATGTGATATGGTCAAGATGTGATGCTATATTTTATTGTATAAGATGATCATGTTTTGTAACCGGGTTATCGGCAACTGGCAGGAGCCATATGGTTGTCGCTTTATTGTATGCAATGCAAATGCCCTGTAATTGCTTTACTTTATCACTAAGCGGTAGCGATAATCATAGAAGCAATAGGTGGCAAAACGACAACGATGCTACGATGGAGATCAAGGTGTTGCGCCGGTGACGATGGTGATCATGACGGTGCTTCGAAGATGGAGATCACAAGCACAGGATGATGATGGCCATATCATATCACTTATATTGATTGCATGTGATGTTTATCCTTTATGGATATTATTTTGCTTTGATTAATGATAGCATTAGAAGATGATCTCGCACTAAATTTCAAGGTATAAGTGTTCTCCCTGAGTATGCACCGTTGCAAAAGTTCTTCATGCTGAGACACCACGTGATGATCAGGTGTGATAGGCTCTACGTTCAAATACAACGGGTGCAAAACAGTTGCACACGCGGAATACTCAGGTTAAACTTGACGAGCCTAGCATATACAGATATGGCCTCGGAACACTAAGACCGAAAGGTCGAGCGTGAATTATATAGTAGATATGATCAACATAGTGATGTTCACCATTGAAAACTACTCCATCTCACGTGATGATTGGACATGGTTTAGTTGATTTGGATCACGTGATCACTTAGATGATTACAGGGATGTCTATCCAAGTGAGAGTTCTTAAGCAATATGATTAATTGAACTTTAATTTATCATGAACTTAGTCCTGATAGTATTTTTCTTGTCTATGTTTGTTGTAGATAGATGGCTCGTGCTGTTGTTCCGTTGAATTTTAATGCGTTCCTTGAGAAAGCTAAGTTGAAAGATGATGGTAGCAATTACACGGACTGGGTCCATAACTTGAGGATTATCCTCATTGCTGCACAGAAGAATTACGTCCTGAAAGCACCGCTGGGTGCCAGGCCTGCTGCAGATGCAACTGACGACGTTAAGAACGTCTGGCAAAGCAAAGCTGATGACTACTCGATAGTTCAGTGTGCCATGCTTTACGGCTTAGAACTGGGACTTCAACGAAGTTTTGAACGTCAGGGAGCATATGAGATGTTCCAGGAGCTGAAGTTAATATTTCAAGCAAATGCCCGGATTGAGAGATATGAAGTCTCCAATAAGTTCTGTAGCTGCAAGATGGAAGAGAATAGTTCTGTCAGTGAACATATACTCAAAATGTCTGGGTATAATAATCACTTGATTCAACTGGGAGTTAATCTTCGTGATGATAGTGTCATTGACAAAATTCTTCAATCACTGCCACCAAGCTACAAGAGCTTCGTGATGAACTATAATATGCAAGGGATGAACAAAACTATTCCCGAGCTCTTCGCAATGCTAAAAGCTGCGGAGGTAGAAATCAAAAAAGGAGCATCAAGTGTTGATGGTCAACAAGACCACCAGTTTCAAGAAAAAGGGTAAAGGGAAGAAGAAGGGGAACTTCAAGAAGAACGACAAACAAATTGCTGCTCAAGAGAACAAACCCAAGTTTGGACCTAAGCCTGAGAGGCTTAGACTGAGTGCTTCTACTGCAAGCAGACTGGTCACTGGAAGCGGAACTGCCCCAAGTATTTGGCGGATAAGAAGGATGGCAAGGTGAACAAAGGTATATGTGATATACATGTTATTGATGTGTACCTTACTAATGCTCGCAGTAGTACCTGGGTATTTGATACTGGTTCTGTTGCTAATATTTGCAACTCGAAACAGGGACTACGGATTAAGCGAAGATTGGCTAAGGACGAGGTGACGATGCGCGTGGGAAATGGTTCCAAAGTTGATGTGATCGCGGTCGGCCCGCTACCTCTACATCTACCTTCGGGATTAGTTTTAGACCTGAATAATTGTTGTTTGGTGCCAGAGTTGAGCATGAATATGATTTGATCATGTTTATTGCAATACGGTTATTCATTTAAAGTCAGAGGATAATTGTTGTTCTGTTTACATGAATAAAACCTTCAATGCTCATACACCCAATGAAAATAGTTTGTTGGATCTTGATCGTAGTGATACACATATTCATAATATTAATGCCAAAAGACGCAAAGTTAATAACGATAGTGCAACTTATTTGTGGCATTGCCATTTGGGTCATAGCAGTGTAAAGCGCATGAAGAAACTCCATAAAGATGGATTTTAGGAATCACTTGGTTATGAATCATTTGATGCTTGCGAACCGTGCCTTTTGGGCAAGATGACTAAAACTCCGTTCTCCGGAACAATGGGACGAGCTTGTTGGAAATAATACATACTGATGTATGAAAACCAATGAGTGTTAAGGCTCGTGCCAGGTATCATTATTTTCTGATCTTCACAAATGATTTGAGCAGATATGGTTATATCTACTTGATGAAACATAAGTCTGAAACATTTGAAAAAGGTTCAAAAATTTCAGAGTGAAGCGGAAAATCATCATAACAAGAAAATAAAGTTTTCTGTGATTTGATCGCGGAGACGAATATTTGAGTTACGAGTTTGGCCTTCGTATAAAACAATGTGAAATAGTTTCACAGTTCACGCCACCTGGAACACCACAACGTTATGGTGTGTCCGAACGTCGTAATCGCACTTTATTTGATATGGTGCGATCAATGATGTCTCTTACCGATTTACCAATATCGTTTTGGGGTTATGCATTAGAGATAGCGGCATTCACGTTAAATAGGGCACCATCTAAATCCATTGAGATGACATCGTATGAACTGTGGTTTGGCAAGAAACCAAAGTTGTCGTTGCTTAAAGTTTGGAGTTGCGATGCTGATGTGAAAAACTTTCAACCTAATAAGCTCGAACCCAAATCGGAGAAATGCGTCTTCATAGGATACCCAAAGGAGACTATTGGGTACACCTTCTAATCACAGATCCGAAGGCAAAATATTCGTTGCTATGAATGGATCCTTTCTAGAGAAGGAGTTTCTCTCGAAAGAAGTGAGTGGGAGAAAAGTAGAACTTTATGAGGTAATAGTACCTTCTCCCAAATTGGAAAATAGTTCATCACTGAAATCAGTTCCAGTGATGCCTACACCAATTAGTGAGGAAGCTAATGATGATCATGAAACTTCAAATCAAGTTACTACAGAACCTCGTAGGTCTTCCAGAGTACGGTCCACACCAGAGTGGTATGGTAATCCTATTCTAGAAGTCATGTTACTAGACCATGATAGACCTACGAACTATGAGGAAGCAATGATGAGCCCAGATTCCATGAAATGGTTTGAGGCCATGAAATCTGAGATGGGATCCATGTATGAGAACAAGGTGTGGACTTTGGTGGACTTGCCCGATGATCGGCAAGCCATAGAAAATAAATGGATCTTCAAGAGGAAGACGGACGCTGATAGTAGTGTTACTATCTACAAAGCTAGACTTGTCGAAAAAGGTTTTTGACAAAGTTCAAGGTGTTGACTACGATGAGATTTTCTCACTCTTAGCAATGCTTAAGTCTGTCCGAATCATGTTGGAATTGCCACATTTTATGATTATGAAATATGGCAAATGGATGTCAAAACTGCATTCCTGAATGGATTTCTAGAAGAAGAGTTGTATATGATGCAGCCAGAAGGTTTTTTCAATCCAAAAGGTGCTAATAAAGTGTGCAAGCTCCAGCGATCCATTTATGGACTGGTGCAAGCCTCTCGGAGTTGGAACAAACACTTTGATAGTGTTATCAAAGCATATGGTTTTATACAGACTTTTGGAGAAGCCTGTATTTACAAGAAAGTGAGTGGGAGATCTGTAGCATTTCTGATATTATATGTAGATGACATATTGTTAATTGGAAATGATATAGAATTTCTGGATAGCATAAAAGGATACTTGAATAAAAGCTTTTCAATGAAAGACCTCAGTGAAGCTGCTTATATATTAGGCATCAAGATCTATAGAGATAGATCAAGACGCTTAATTGGACTCTCACAAAGCACATACCTTGATAAAGTTTTGAAAAAGTTCAAAATGGATCAAGCAAAGAAAGGGTTCTTGCCTGTATTACAAGGTGTGAAGTTGAGTCAGACTCAATGCCCGACCACTACAGAAGATAAAGAGAAAATGAAAAATGTTCCCTATGCTTCAGCCATAGGCTCTATCATGTATGCAATGCTATGTACCAGACCTGATGTATGCTTAGAAACAAGTTTAGCAGGGAGGTACCAAAGTAATCCAGGAGTGGATCACTGGACAGCGGTCAAGAATATCCTGAAATACCTGAAAAGGACTAAGGATATGGTTCTCGTTTATGGAGGTGACAAAGAGCTAGTCATAAATGGTTACGTCGATGCAAGCTTTGACACTGATCCGTACGATTCTAAATCGCAAACTGGATACGTGTTTATATTGAAAGGTGGAGCTGTCAGTTGGTGCAGTTCTAAACAAAGCATCATGGCGGGATCTACATGTGAAGCAGAGTACATAGCTGCTTCAGAAACATCAAATGAAGGAGTCTTGATGAAGGAGTTCATATCCGATCTAGGTGTCATACCTAGCGCATCGGGTCCAATGAAAATCTTATGTGACAATACTGGTGCAATTACCTTGGCAAAGGAAATCAGATTTCACAAGAGGACCAAGCACATCAAGAAACACTTCAATTCCATCCGGGACCAAGTCCCGGTGGGAGACATAGAGATTTGCAAGATACATACGCATATGAATGTTGCAGACCCATTGACTAAGCCTCTTCCACGAGCAAAACATGATCAGCACCAAGGCTCCATGGGTGCTAGAATCATTACTGTGTAATCTAGATTATTGACTCTAGTGCAAGTGGGAGACTGAAAGAAATATGCCCAAGAGGCTATAATAGAGTTATTATTTATTTCCTTATATCATGATAAATGTTTATTATTCATCCTAGAATTGTATTAACCAGAAACATAATACATGTGTGAATACATAGACAAACATAGTGTCACTAGTATGCCTCTACTTGACTAGCTCGTTGATCAAAGATGATTGAGTTTCCTAACCATAGACATGAGTGTCATTTGATTAATGGGATCACATCATTAGGAGAATGATGTGATTGAGTTGACCCATTCCATTAGCTTAGCACTTGATCGTTTAGTATGTTGCTATTGCTTTCTTCATGACTTATACATGTTCCTATGACTATGAGATTATGCAACTCCCGTTTATCGGAGGAACACTTTGTGTGCTACCAAACATCACAACGTAACTAGGTGATTATAAAGGTGCTCTACAGGTGTCTCCGAAGGTACTTGTTGAGTTGGCATATTTCGAGATTAGGATTTGTCACTCCGATTGTCGGAGAGGTATCTCTGGGCCCTCTCGGTAATGCACATCACTATAAGCCTTGCAAGCAATGTGACTAATGAGTTAGTTACGGGATGATGCATTACATAACAAGTAAAGAGACTTGCCGGTAACGAGATTGAACTAGGTATTGAGATACCGATGATCGAATCTCGGGCAAGTAACATACCGATGTCAAAGGGAACAACATATGTTGTTATGCGGTTTGACCGATAAAGATCTTCGTAGAATATGTGGGAGCCAATATGAGCATCCAGGTTCCGCTATTGGTTATTGACCGGAGACGTGTCTCGGTCATGTCTACATAGTTCTCGAACCTGTAGGGTCCGCACGCTTAAAGTTCGATGATGGTTATATTATGAGTTTACGTGTTTTGATGTACCGAAGGTAGTTCGGAGTCCCGGATATGATCACGGACATGACGAGGAGTCTCAAAATGGTCGAGACATAAAGATTGATATATTGGACGACTATATTCGGACACCGGAAGTGTTCCGGACAGTTTCGGAGAAAACCGGAATGCCGGAGGGGTTACCGGAACCCCCCGGGGGAGTATTGGGCCTTAGTGGGCTTTAGGGGAGAGAGAGGGTAGCAGCCTAGGAGGTGGTGCGCCCCCTCCCATGAGGGGTCCGAATTGGACTAGGGGAAGGGGGCGCACCCCCCCCCCCCTTTCCTTCTCCTCTTTCCCTCTCTTTCCTTCCCCCTTCCCTCTTCCAAGTTGGACTAGGAAAGGGGAGTCCTACTCCTACTAGGAGGAGGACTCCCCCCTCCTTGGCACGCCCCAAAGGCCAGCCGGCTTCCCCCTTTGTTCCTTTATATACGGGGCAGGGGGCACCCTAGAACACAACAATTGATCCCTTGGATCTCTTAGCCGTGTGCGGTGCCCCCTCCACCATAATCCACCTCGATAATATCGTAGAAGTGCTTAGACGAAGCCCTGCGTCGGTAGAACATCATCATCGTCACCACATTGTCGTGCTGACGGAACTCTCCCTCATAGCTCGGCTGGATCGGAGTTTGAGGGACGTCATCGAGCTGAACATGTGTTGAACTCGGAGGTGTCGTAAGTTCAGTACTTGATCGGTCGGATCATGAAGATGTATGACTACATCAACCGCGTTGTGCTAACGCTTTCGCTTTCGGTCTACGAGGGTATGTGGACAACACTCTCCCCTCTCGTTGCTATGCATCACCATGATCTTGCGTGTGCCTAGGATTTTTTTTTGAAATTACTACGTTCCCCAACAGAATCATGTATGCTCGGTTAGCCTGATCATTATATCTAACCTTGTATTTAATAGACCTCACACATGCCATTAAGAGCTCCACAATCTCTCCATGAAAACCCAGTTTCAACATCATGTTCTTAAAAAAAAACCTCACTCCACACGATCATAGGCTTTATGCATGTCCAATTTAACCACATAATACCCTACAGTCCCACTCTCCCCTTCTTATTTTTTTATCATGTGTAGGCATTCATAAGCCAAAAGGATATTATCGGTAATGAGTCGTCCTAGAACAAAAGCATTTGGACAGGCGGAAAATAATTTCATCAAGGGAAGCTTTCAAGCAGAATGGGGTCATTTTAGAAATCACCTTTTAAAAAAAAAACTCGACACAAGGGGAGAGACATTCCGAATGCATTGCATTGTAAGGTCGAGAAAAGACCCCGAATGTTGGCTTCTGCCGTGCAAGTATACATAGCGAACACACTGGTTTGCACAACACAAATATACGCACTGAGAGGTCATTTTTGTGAGAACGTGAGACGCGCAGTGGTAGAGACCACATGGAGTGGGGCTACCAACCAGGAATCACCTTATATAAGATATTAGAGAGACATATCGACATGTACTAAGAGATTCTTTCAGGTCCATCCACGTTCAGAATGATTTATTGCATTCAAGACTTCAACAGTCAAAACATCACCCAAAATGTCCCAACATTTTCCAAAGAAAGTGGTGTGTAGGCTATCTGTCCCTGGACCTTGAGATCGCCGATAGAGTACAATGCCTTCTTCACTTCCTCTGTCGTGTATGGCTTCAAGAACATTTCATTCATGTCATTAGACACTCGAGGTAACACCTTAACCGGATCCGGCTCATCTATTTTCTTGTCGTTGTGCATGTCTACGCGCATTTCTTTGTAGTTTGCTATTGTATCATCGCGAGTTCTTGTCGCTTTCCTTTCCCGTGACAACACCTCATTACGTGCACGTCATAAATAAATGGACCGTCACTTGGGCGTTTCTATGTAAACCACGTTGAAATAGAAGAAGTAGCTTTCGCAAATAAAAAATATGAATAAATTAGAAGACCCACAACTATTAAATCTTGAATGCTTTATTAGACTATATATAAAAACGTGTGTTATTTTTTGTCCCGTTACAACTAGTTTTATAATGTTTCATTGAAGGACTGTGCTCCTCTTGGTAGACAACAGTAGCCTCCAACCACCCAGTCTAGATTGAGCTAGTGATTGGATTGAGGTTAGATAGTATTTGTACTGCTACTTAGCGCGACCTGAAAAACGAACCATTTTTCTTTGTTCACTTTTATATTTTTTATCCTATATAGATGGCCCGTCTGCTCTATTAATATTTACAACATCATGGTACCTTTAACGTAGTAAAAATTGTTGACATATCCGGGTAACTTCGTTGTAAATAGCATGTCAGGCTACACAATTTTTTTGCAAGGGTACAAAAGTTATCAACCCTCTGGTACGGAACTTACCACGCTTTTTATACATAAGTTATCGGGGAATATTTTGAACACTTTTTTCTTGGGTCGGAGTTATGGCGGGGTGTTGTACAAAATTATTATGTTTTGTCCATAAAATCATGATATTTACACAAAAGTTATCAAAGAGATGTTTTCAATAACTTTTTCCTAGTTCAACATTATCATGGTGTTTGTACACAAGTTATCATGACAGTGGTACATAAATTATCATACTATTTACATAGTAATTATCGGGGTACGTTTCAAGCACACCTCATGTTGAAATGTTCCCATCATGTTTGTATCTAAATTATCAGCAGTGCATATATCATATCATTTACACAACAGTTATCGAAGTTATGTTTTCCAAAGAGAAAGTTTTTAAAGTCAAAGTTATCAGCTCTGTTGTGCATATATTACAACCAAAATTTGGACATTTGTTTACTACCTATAGCACATGAAACATACTTTTTCAGTTTTTTCCTTGGATTTATGTACTGCACAATTTTCACGGACGGATATATGGTGTCTCCATGCCCCTCATGTTATACTAGTTACCTAGAATTTATCAGGGGATGTTTCTACACCTATTTTAACCGAAACAAAAGTTACTGGGGTGTTCACAAGTTATCATGTGTGTGGCATGTAAATTATCATGCTATTAACACAAGAGTTATCGGGGTATATTTTTAACTGAAAAAATCCCCGAGTCAGAAATATCAAGGGGCTTGTGCATAAATTATCAGGTCTGTAATGCGTTAAAAAAACCATGATATTTACACAAAAGTTACCGGGATATATTTTCAGCAGCTTTTTTCGGAGGGTCAAAAAGGTTACCATGGTATTCGTACACGAGTTATTAGCTATGCGCTGTGTAATTACCATGCTAATTAGACATATGTTACCGAGGGTATCTTTTCAACGAATTTTTTCTCCGGTTCAAAGTTATCATGGTGTTTGTACCTAATTTAGCAGGTCTACAATATGTAACTACGCTACTTAGAAAGAACTTACCATATGTATGTTTCAACACTTTTATTCACTAGGTCAAAAGTTACCACGATGTTTGTCCACAATTTATCAGGTATGCGGTGCATATTACAATGCTATTTACACAGAACTTAGTGGGGCTATGTTTTGAACAATTTTCCCCAGTCAAAAAGTTATCATGGTGTCCATACATTAGTTATCAACTCTACACTGTGTAATTTACCATGCTATTTTTACATACTCCCTCCATTCTTAAATGTAAGTCTTTTTAGATATTTCAAATTGACTACAACATAGGATGTATGTAGACATATTTTAGAGTATGAATTCACTCATTTTGCTCTGTATGTAGTTATTTGTTGGAATCTCTAGAAAGACTTATATTTGGGAACGAAGGGAGTAGATGTTAGGGGGGGGTGTTTCCAGCTCCCCCTTTCATGGTGCCTATACCATAGTGTTTGTACCTAATTTAGCAGGTATGTAGTATGTAGTAGGTAAGTTACCACGCTACTTACATAAAATTTATGAGGGGTATGTCTAAAGAAAATTTCCATTGGCTTAAAAGTTACCATAATATTTAGACGTAAGTTATCGGGTATGCGACATGTGTATTACCATGCTATTTACACATAAGTTATCGAGGATATGTTTTCAATGTTTTTTAGGTCAAGAAGTTACCGATGTTTGTATGTAACTATCAGGTTTGTGGTGCATAAATTATCAAACTCATTACAAAGAATTTACCGGGGGATATTTCAAAACAATTTTTTTTCTTGATGACACATGAGAAAAAACTTTATTCTATGTGAGCGGAATGTTTATTTCACTAGAAAATGTTCATCAATACAAAAGAGAGACGAGTACAACACGATGCATCAGTCCTTACAAAACTTGGACTAGATGGTTTTGTCTCCTCGTCAAAGGCAATGTTGTTTTTCTTTCCAATTCTCATTGAATAAAGTATAAAATCCTGTTAAACTGTTCAGAAAACAAAACAGATACATGTACCAGGTTGTTGCACGCAATGGGCTTCATCTAATCGGTTGTGGGTACGTTGTTTTTTGGGTTGACAATGCGTAGTTTTTTTTCTTGTAGCGTACCTTTGAGTGTTGAGATTAAGTCATATGTGCAATTTTTCATTAATCCTTCTGTAATTTTGTTTTCAAACAATCAATGTCAGTTGCAAATTTATATATTTGTTTGGTTGGTGCTGCTTGTTAATTATATGATCCAATTATAAATTCCTACCCTTGATATTTGGAGTTATATATATGTATGTTCTTCAGATCAATAAAGAACCCAAAATATAAAATTGATGGCATACATTTCATTTATGCTGATTAGTTTCACACAACAATGATGCAATGCCATTCTTTCGCTCATTACATGATTCTTATCCCGCCATTTAACAGAAACTGTATCTATCAGCTAAAGGACAGTGATGGAAGATATGGTAAATGAAGAATATTCTGATTCTGAGTAGATGGTTATTCATAATATTTCTGTAGTGTCACTTTTTCAATATGTGATGTTCGGAAGACTATTCAAAACACCACGTAATACTTCCAAATTAACTGGTGCTCAAAAAACTAAAGAGTGGTTAGAAGGGCATCCAGTTAGATTTTATGAACAACTTCGCCTTGATAAGCACACCTTCTGCTTACTGCGAGATGCATTGTGCGAGAGGAATTTACTTAAGGATACAAAGCGGATGGATGTGAATGAACAACTAGTGATATTTCTACATACAATTGGGCACAATGTTAGGAATCGTGTTCTCCAGGATAGATTTCAACATTCAGGGGAAACAATTAGTCGACACTTCAAGAGAGTTTTAAAAGCCATAAATGGTTTGCGTGATGCTTGCATAACTGATCCGACCAATGAAGTTCCAACAAAAATATTGGGCGACGAAAGGTACTACCCATACTTCAAGGTATATATCGTATCTCAAGAACATGTTCCTTTTTCATATGACTTGCATCAAAGTTTAAACCTTACATTCTAATTTACAATTTTACCAACAGAACTGCATAGGAGCAATTGATGGGACACATATTAATGCAAAAATCAAGCTTGATAAGCAAACTCCATACAGAAACAGGCATGGTTATCCCTCTCAAAATGTAATGGCAGTAGTGTCATTTCACATGATATTTTTATATGTGGCTGCTGGATGGGAAGGTTCTGCATCGGATCAGGCCGTTTTACGATGGGCTGTTACAGATGGTGGCTTTGTTGTTCCAGAAGGTAAAAAATTAAATACATTACTTTTACATGCATGCAAGTAAAAATTATCTTCATTGTCTCAAACATATGATTATATGATAGAAATTTGAGTGTGATATCAAACTTTACATGTAGGTAAATTTTATCTCGTTGACTTGGGCTACACAAATACTCCAAGATTTATTGCCCCCTATCATGGAGGTCGCTATCACATTGGTTCTTTTCGTGGAACTAATCGTCGGTATAGTAGTGAGAAGGATCTGTTCAACCATCTACATGCACAACTACGGAATGTTGTAGAACGCACTTTTGGTGTTCTAAAAGCTCGATTTCCAATATTAACAAGGAATGGAGGAATCCCTTATCCTTACAAAAAAACAGGTCCAAATTGTTATGGCTTGTTGCATCATCCATAACTTCATAAGGAAGGTTGATAGGGATGATGAGTTGTTTCAGCTTTATGAACAAGAGGGAACAGAAGGAAATGTTGACACAGGTGACCAACAAGTTCGAGGGCAAGCAAATGTACAAGAAGATGATCGAGTTGCTGGTGAGCGATTACGTGCAGGCATCGCTCAACAGTTGTTTTTTTATCAAAGAAGGGCTCTCCCCTTCCGATTTTCATTACTGAAAACCAAACTTACATAGTTCTCAAAGTACCAACATCAAAAGACAGGTTCAACATCAAAGGCATAGGAACGAAGTCTCCAGCCACACACACAAGCAAGACCAACACAGACCCAGCAAAAGTCTCATCGACACTACTAGAGAAAGAACTACAGATAAAAACTAGCAACTAGCAGGCCTAAACAGACTTAGAACAGCAGCAGAAAGAAGGTGTTGCAGTCATCATCCAGGGAGCCTCGCCACATTGAGTCGCCATCCTTGCCTGCTGTGTACACCTCACTTGCTGCCCGTTCTGGTACTCTTGCCCCCAGTTCCAGCATTTTTTTGGCGGCTCCTTTGTCTGCAAAATAGACCAATCAAGCAACCATCGGACCATTAGTTTGATAATCTGCAAAGGATCATTAATCCTTTTCTTCTCAAAGACAATTGCATTCCTGCTTTTCCAAATAGCCCAGAATAAACACCAATCATCACCATTTTCTTGTCTTCCTTGTTGAATTTGTTTATCCACCCCCCAAAACAATCTTTTACATTTAAAGGACTAGATTTCAAGCCACAAACACATCTGACCAAGCTCCACATCAGGGATGTCGCAGAACAGTCGAACAACAGGTGATCAATTGATTCATTTTGTCCACAAAGAACACATTCTTTCCCTCCTTTCCACCCTTTTTTGAGTAAAACATCCCTAGTTAAGATGCTTTTTTTATTCACTAGCCACAAGAAAACTTTTATTTTGGCAGGGACTTTGATTTTCCACAGATATTTCTGTGGAAATTTAATCCCAGATGTAATCAGTTCCTTGTATAAAGATTTGACGGAGAATCTCTTATCAGCAGTGAGGGTCCATTCAATTTTATCTTTCCCCCCATTCATTTTCACCATTTCACATCTACTTTTCAAAGCATTCCACAAATCCAGAGTTTCTCCATGTAAAGTTCTCCTAAATCTGAACCCTTTCCATCCTTTTTGGATGGCCTCATATACAGTTATTTTATGATCAAAGCAAATGTCATATAATCTAGGGTAGGCATCTTTTAGGGGCTTATCATCTACCCAAGTGTCCTCCCAGCACCTAATATTCTTCCCCTCCCCAGGGTTTTTCTTAACAAATTTGTAGAAAATATCCTTAATATTCAGAAGACTAGTCCAGAACTGAGAATCTCCTCGCTTTTTTTTCCATCAGAGCTAGGCATTCATTCTTCCCATATTTTCTTTTCAAAATATCTTGCCACATTCCCTCCTCTGTTTCCATTTTCCAGAACCATTTAGCTAACAAGGCTATATTCATGGTTTCTAGATTCAGAATTCCTAGCCCCCCTATTTCCCTGGGTAGGCAACATTCTTTCCAATTGACTAAGTGATATTTTCTAACATTTTCATCATCTTGCCATACCAGTCTTGCCCTGTAAAAATCAGCTTTTTTAATGATTCCCTTTGGAACAGCATAAAAGGACATCATAAACAATGGGATAATGGTCAAGCAAGCTTGCACCAGGGTAATCCTACCAGCAATGGATCCTAGCAGTTTCCCCTGCCAACACCCACATCTTTTCTCAATTTTATCGGTAACACAACTCCAATGAGTGTTTCTGATCCTAGAGTCAGACACTGGCATTACCAAATATCTAATAGGCAAATCCCCCATTTTGCAAGTTAATATTTCCTAGTAAAGTGATTGTTTCTCTTTAGCTTTACCAAACAGCATCAACTCACTCTTATGGAAGTTTATTTTTAGCCCAGACATCTGCTCAAAAGCCCCCAAAATGAATTTGAGGTTTCTTACACTAGTTTCATCATCTTTAACCAAAAAAATGGTGTCATCAGCATATTGCAACATATTTACACCTTTGTTTTCATTATTTCCCAATACTCCCTTAACAATGTCCATGTTTAGGGCATTATTCATTAAAACTGCTAAAGCATCCGCAACCACATCAAACAGTAGTGGTGACATAGCATCTCCCTGCCTTAAGCCTTTATAGGTCTTAAAGAAAGGTCCAATTTCATCATTAACTTTGACTCCTACATGTCCCCCTCTCATTGTATCCATCACCCAATCACACCATTCATCAGGGAAACCTTTTTGTTATAGCATTTGTATAACAAAGGGCCATTTAATTTTATCATAGGCTTTTTCAAAATCAACTTTAAAAACCAAAGCATCTTATTTATCTTTATGGAAAGTGTTCAAAGCTTCATGTAAAATAACCACACCCTCCATAATATACCTCCCTTTGATAAATGCAGTTTGTGTTCTGGATATGACAGGTGCAACACATTTTGTCAGCCTGTTCATCAAAACTTTAGTGATTATTTTGAAACTCACATTTAACAAGCAAATAGGCCTGAAATTTTGTATTTGTTTGGCATCATTGGTTTTAGGCACCAGAGTAATGATGCCATAGTTAATCCTAGCAATATTGATATTCCCCTGGCAAATCCCTCAACTAAAGCTTTCAGTTCCCACTTAACCAAATCCCAGAAATCCTGGTAAAATTCTGCAGGGAATCCATCAGGTCCAGGGCTTTTATTTCTTTTCATCCCCATGACCACTTGATGAATTTCATCCAAGGAAAAGGGGGACAACAATTCCTCCCTATCTTGTGCAGATATTTTTTCCATTTCCATCTCTTTCAATGATATGTTGGATTCCTCGGGATGCCCAAAAAGATTTTTATAGAAGTTAGTGATATATTTCATCAGACTATCATCCCCTTCTATAATTCCTTCATCTTGTTCTAAAGAAATTATTCTGTTTTTCCTTCTTCTCCCATTCACTTTTGCATGATAGTATCTAGTGTTTCCATCTCCATCTCTTATTCCTTTGTCTTTATATCTCTGAATCCACTTCATTTCTTCTTGTGTCATAATTATTTTCAGCTGCAATCTAAGCTCTTTTTGCTCAGTTCTATCTGCAGCAATCAGCCCCATTCTTTCTGCTCTTTTATCAATATCATCCAATTCTTATATGATTTCTATTTTGATTTTTTTGTACCAAGCATCCATATTTTTATTCCACCCCTTGCCTTTTTTACTCAACTCCCTCATCCTTGACTACCATCTATCCAACACATCCCCTTTAAATTTTATATTCCAAGTTTTATGAATTAATTCTTTGAAGCCCTCTCTTAAAAACCACCCATTTTCATATCTGAAAATGTATCTGGTTATATGTGTTTCCCCTGTATCCAAGAACAGAGGAGTGTGGTCAGAGATCTCCCTAGCCCACGCTTGCAATATAGCAAAAGGGTATTTTTCTTCCCATGCAGGACACATCAGAACCCTGTCCAGCTTCTCAAAAGTAGGATCCTCCTGGTTATTAGCCTAGGTGTATTGTCTACCATTCAAAGGAAGCTCTCTTAATCCAGCTTGTTCAATAATAGCATTGAACAAAAAGGACCAATGTTCATTTACCATAGGTTTGTTTTTCTCTCTGTTGTTTCTTATAATGTTGAAATCCCCTCCAACCAAACAGGGGAGAGGATTGTCATGATATAGTCTGGCTAATTCAGCAAGGAAACTAGCTTTCCCTTCTTTCTGTGCATCCCCATATACTGTGACTAAATTCCAGTGCATTTTAATATTCTTGTCAAAAATTAAAACTCTCAGGAAATATTGCCCTTTTTCAATGTGTTCAACATCAAACATATCTTTATTAATGCTCACTAGTATCCCCCCTGACATTCCTCTTGGGGGGTTCCAGCACCATTGGTAATTTTTTTTCCCACACAAATTATGCAATTCATTTTTGGTAAAGTCTTGTTTAATAGTCTCAGAAATCCCCACAAAGTCCAACCTATGATCTATGATCATCTCTCTAATATACCTTTTTTTGTGATCTTGCCTAATGCCTCTCACATTCCAGAACCCCCCCCCCCTCATTTTTAAGTGGTTTTTATTTGTTTATTTAAAAGAACTGTCTATCCAAATCAACATTTTACTTTTCAGGATTGAAGGACTAATCAGTCTTCTTCCCTTTTTTCCTTCTCAGAACCCCAATCCCAACAGACTGCTTCACACAGCTCAAAGCTGGTGAGCTCTTTCTAGCTCCTTTTTTCCCAGAAAAGAATATTTTAAGATTTTTATACTGTTGTTCCTCAATGTCAGCATCAGAGTGTTCTAAATCAGAACATAACTCATCAACATTCACATCTCCAGTATTTATATATACTGGTGTGTCACTGCCTTCTCCCATTTCTCTTTTTGTTTCACCTACCTCATCTATCTTTTCTTTTTTAATACTTTGGAAGTAAATCTCCCTTCTAGCTTTCTCCATTTTGTTGATAATATCAACATTCTATTCAATCATGTCAATAGAGCATCCTAAATCAATCCCCACCATAGAACTAATTTGCAACAATGAGGGATTAGCAATTTCAAAAACAGAATCCTTACCATAATTATCCCTTTCCTCAGCTCTGATCTTAGCCATTTCTTCTATTTTCTAATCTTCTTTCCCTTTGTTTCTGAGACTCCTTTTTATTTCCACTTCTCTCTCCTCTCCCTCTCTTCCTGTGGCCTCCACACCATGCAGGTCTGCCATTTTCTCCCCCAGAGTGCCAATTGATTCCTGATTAGCATTATAGTCAGTTGGTTCATTGTACTTCCTAGATTCAGTTTCACTTTTTATGTGCTGGTTTTCCTTATCATAGTCCTCCAAATCCATATTAGCCAGCTCCATTTCATATTGCTCCCTGTTAACTGCTTCTTGGACTAGCTTCTGGATCTCCTCTTGTTGTTGGTTCATCTCAGTCTGCATATTGTTTTGTCTTTCCTCAAGCTCCTTAAACTTTTGCTCATATTTAGCCCACAATGCTTGGTGTCTAGCTTTATCTTCTTCCAAGATCTTGATTTTGTTGAACAAAATGTCATTCTCTTTTTGCCACTTTCTTTTCTCATTATACATCTCATCCTGCCACTGTTGCATACTCTCGTCCATATTTTTCTTCATTTTGTTCATTTTCCCATCCACTTCCTCACTCTGTTTGAGTGACAGGCATCACAGTGAAATGCCCCTGTGATCATTGTCCTCTACCCTGGTTCTCTTCCTGTTTTCTGCCTCTCCTTCTCCCTCTTCTAGATTATGTAAACTTTCATTCTTCCTCTTATCCTCCTTATACCAGCCAACTTCTACCACCATCTCCAATTCCACTCCAACCCTGAACATGAGCAGATCAGGGGCAGTGATTTCAACATGGGGTGGGATTTTCTCCACATCTCTAATCCCACATTTGACCCTCACTTTTTCTTCATTGACTATGTCCATGTCCACTTCCAGCACAGGGCCCACTGCAGCAGAGACTTCACATATACCCAAAAAATGTCTGAAGCAGTCAGGCACCTTACTTATCCTTACCCAGACAGCATGCATTTTCCCCACAACTTGATGATCCAAGGACCATGGCTGGACCTTGATGACCACCCCAGTACCAAGCAGATTGAAGTCATTAAATTTAGCCAGCTCTACCAGTTTAGCCTTATTGGGGAATCTCATCATGAAACCAGTATGTCCAAATTCCTTAACTCTCCACTGCCACCCCCAATCAAACATCTCTCCCAAGGCCTTAGTAAGCTCAGTTTCATTAATTTTTCCCTCTCTAACAATCACCACACCCAGGGGATTGGTGTGTTCAGCAACAAGCATATCTTTATAGCTTTGAACCAAAAGGATCCCCAGCCCTTTAGCAGCATATCCAACATATTTCGGGACTGGTTTTATTTGTTTCAGCAAGTTGCATTCACTGGTGATGTGATTCTCCCTACCACAAACCAGACAGTGCCCCACTCTACACTCCCTGGTGGAGTGTCTTGGATCTTTGCATTTGCCACACATCTGCTTATTAACTCTCTCCCCTCCCCTTCTATTCTCATCTAAATTGATCTGCCAGTTGCTTTTTCCACCTTGTTTCTTCATATCTGCAGCTAGATCCTGATCACCTCTCCTATCAGCTTTCTGCAAATTATCACTCTTCCTTTCTTCTCTCCTCAGGGTCTCCTTACCAGGCTGGCTTTCCAAATGATCTTTCAACAATCTCTTTTTCTCCTCCTTTCAATCCATGAACTAACTGAGACAGCAGGGAAGTCAACAACTATTGCTGAGCACTCTGATCATTCTGTGACACCCTCTCTTTCTCCTTCTCTTTTTCCACTTCTGAGCTCTCTGTCCCATTAATTTCCCTCTCGTTTCTGCTGTCCATCGCCTCTTTCCTCCCCGTCTTGGCTTGCCATTTCCATGTTTCACCCCTTTCCTCTGCAGCAAATTCTTCTTCCTCTCCATCTTCTCTACCACTCCCATTTCCTACGCCATACCTGCCATTGCCTCTTCCCAAGCTGCCAAATCTGTCAGTCATCGCATGTCTCCCTCCAGCCCAACCCCCTCCTCTGTTGCTGTGGTTGAATCTACCTCTAGCAAATCCTCCCTGTCGGTGTCAAAACCGGCGGATCTCGGGTAGGGGGTCCCGAACTGTGCGTCTAGGCGGATGGTAACAGGAGACAAGGGACACGATGTTTTACCCAGGTTCGGGCCCTCTTGATGGAGGTAAAACCCTACGTCCTGCTTGATTGATATTGATATTGTGGATGTTTACAAGAGTGGATCTACCACGAGATCAAGGAGGCTAAACCCTATAAGCTAGCCTATGGTATGATTGTAATGGTTGTTGTTGTATATCTATCGACTAGCCTGGCCTCGGTTTATATAATGCACCAGAGGCCTAGGATAACAAGAGTCCTAGCCGAATACGCCGGTGGGGGAGGAGTCCTTGTCTTGATCACCAAGTCTTGTTGATTCTTCCTTGTATGCGGGAGCTGTCCGGACTAGCCCATGAGTATACGCCCATGGGGGTCCTCGGCCCAATCCAACTGATCGGGAGACGACGTGGTGAGTACCCCCTAGTCCAGGACACCGTCAGTAGCCCCCTGAACTGGTCTTCAAGTTAGGGACGCTCCTCGATTCTTCCAAACTGTTCTTCATCTTCAGTTGCCGGTCTTGAAAACTGGTTCAACAAATCTTCTCATCTTCGATCTTGAGGATCGCCGAAATGCATTCGACGAGTTTATACGTCGGGTATCTGAGGAGCCCCTTTAAATTTACGGCCTTTATCAATGCCTTGTTATCTTTATGCCATGCCTCGGGTTTGTTCCCGGGCGGCAACGTCCTCTTGCATCCGAGCTCCAACGCCGGACTGTATTTGAGGTATCTTTTGCAGCCGAGCACCAATGTCGGACTGCTTCCCAGCTCTAACGCCGGACTATGTATCCGAGCTCCAACGCCGGACGGTATCCGAGCTCCAACGCCGGACTACGTATCCGAGCTCCAATGCTGGACTGTATCCGAGGTGTCGTAAATCACCTTGGTTCAAAGAAGTTTTAAGGAGTTTAGCCGAGCTTAATGCCAGAAGTGCCCTCTATGGAGCCAGCCACTAGCGCCCGAGCTTTACGCCGGACTGCTGATGAGGTGGTGCACCACCCCGAATGTGGGCCGATTTTTGTCAATATTTTTTATTGATGTAATTTATTCTCTCACGAGATATATAGCCAGTAGCCCTCAAGGTATGTATCGGTCTAAAACCCGAGATGCACCTGAAGGCTGACATAAGACCGCTGATCCCCATAGCTGCTGAGACTCAGGTTGATTTGCAAAATCGGTCTGAGGATCAAGTCCTAGCTCGGCAGAATACTTCGGGACACAAAAGGCGGCGTGCTTACTCCTCGAGACTCAGGTTGGGTGCGGCCGACCAACCTGAGGATCAAAATCTCCTCGGAAACTGTATTGCACATAAGATTGTCTGCATAGAACAAGTAATGCAGTAGCCCCCGAGACACTGGTCGGGTGGCAACACCAGATCAGGGGATTGATGTGCCCCTTTAATATTTGTAAATAATAAGCCCGAAGCCCAGTAGCCCCCGAGCCTTAATGCGGGCACGGGAGGCTGAATTAAGGATCGACATCCATAGTAAAATCACAAATTATGTGTAATGACTCTATGTATCCAAGTACTTTACGTCATTAATGCTCGGATCCGCATTGTACAAAACTTTGTTGACCGACCAACGGCTTCCACCTCCTCGGCCAATAGCCGAGGAGTGTTTGTCCTACTTTATAAAGCCTTTATAAAGGCAAAGATTTATAACAAACAAGGCAATCTGGCCATACGGTTTTATAAACAAAGGTACGCGGAGAGACATGTTATATTACTGTTTAACAGAAGAAATGTCTTCCAAAGAAAATAGTCCCGCTATCGGTTCCTTTCTTTGGGTTGTCATGCTAAGCATGATCATGAAACCTCTGCTCCAATGTAAGAGCAAAATATCGAGGATTTAGTTTGGGAGGCCAGTTAATAGCCCCCGATAGTGTTCGGCGACAGTCGAGGTCAAGCCGGAAACACTTCGGCCAATGAATGGCCCGTCATTTAATGTAGTCATCGGATCGCTGACCAGTTTACACCTATTGTGACAATCAGTTTTCGGCTTTCTCCACTGAGGTGCTTGACCATGCGAGATGGAAGCACAATCGCAGTGGTTCTCCCTTTGCACACCTAGCCGAACAAAGCGGAACGTAGGAGGCAAGCGCGGGAGCCGGGCAACCCAACTATTGACCGAAGACACAATTTGAAACTGATGCATATATAGCAATATCCGAGAATGTTTTTGCCGAATCTCAAAAGGTGTCCGGCGTTGCACTGCGAGACTTGTGCTGAAAACACACAAATAGTTTAAAAGTGCCATGGGCTCAAAAAACCAAAAAACTTATTCAAAAGATTAATGTCCGTACTATATCAAGTGTTCGGTGCCACTCCGAAAATTGGACTTTAGAAAAAAAAGGTGCTTCTGCCGTGCTTTAACTTTGCAACGACTAAGAAGAAAAACACTTAGTATGAAACGGCTCAAATAAACATAAGAGCCCCCAAGCGACTTGGGTAAAAGTTGACTATAAAATGTAAGGTGACCTGTAGAATGCCTTCTAGCCGGATTGTAGATCATTTGTCGTAGCGGACCTTTTTGCTTCAACCTCTGGACCCAATAGTCCGGAGTGTGTCCGAATACCCTCGCGGTTATAAAATCCGGGGCATGCGTGGAGACCAGGCGTAGGGGTCATTAGTGCTTTATCAGACAAGTGCCCAACTAGTTATGTTATATTACATGGCTAGTAAGAAACATCTTCCAGGGAGAATAGTTCCGTTAGGGGTTCCTTTCCCTGGGAGGCATATGCCCTAAAGTGCATGTCCGGACTGCGAAAAGAGCAGAAAAACATCTGGGGGCAGGTAAATAAATAGGTAAGAAATCATCTTTTAGTTCACCGACTGAGTATTCCCTTAAGAACGCTAGCTTTCGGCTTCACCCAGTCTGAGGTACACATCCGGCTGACCCGGCAGTAACAATCGCAGAGGTGCTCCCTTTACCACCTAGCCGAACAATCGGGAACGTAGGGGTAAGCACAGGAGCCAGGCAACCCAGCTTGGCCAAAACTTAAGCCATATCGATGCATATAATGGTGAATAAAAGGTACATGCTGAAGTGTGACACATGTGTTGGGCATAAAGCCCGTATTAATAAGCTTTTGTTAAAGAAGCCCCCAGGTATAATGAGCGCGGGTAGCGCGTCAAGTGTGTGCGAACAAAGTTTCGACAAGGAAAAAGTTTTTACAAGCAACTTTTTTACAAAAAAGTATAATTCTTGGTCGAACTGAACACAAGTTAGAAATTTTAAAACTTTGAGCATGAAGGCAACTTAGCTGGTCAATGTGTTCGGTATTGACGATGCGGTCCGAGCTTGATGCGGGACAAGGTTCCATCCCCCAAGCCGGTCCCGAGGTGGCGGAGCAAAGAGCTCGGCACTGTGAAGTGGTGACATAGTATGGTCAATGCAGGACGGCAGAGTGATGCCAAAGTCCACGGCATGGGGTAATGAAGTGTTGACGAAGCCCCCCGTCCAGCCGAGGTGACGTCAAAGGATATAGTCCGGCTGGATCATTTTCCTGTGCACAAAAAATAGTGCAGACCGGGGATAATAGTAATAATAGGAATTAAAAAAATATTGCATAATAAATAATTTATGCAAAGTGAGTAGTAAAAGAAATATGGCCTGGCGCCGAAGTTGATGTCGATGCAGGTCGTCGGCGTAATGCAATAAAGGCGTGGCAAAGCCTGGATTCATAGGTCGGTCCGAGTTCCGGATGCGGCGTTCGCCGAACTGTGTACAGAAACTGACCGAACCATCATGCGACCGTCGATAATGCGGCCACCATTTGGTAGACCTGTGTACATATGATGGACTAACCAGAGTAATAATTCCTTGGGAAAAATTTAACACAAACAAGCAAAAAGGAAATACTAGGATTAATAGCACCTGGTTTATTTGTTGTAGCAATCCGAAGGAAGGTGATTCCCAAAATTGGGACTCAATCCGCACACCCATGCCTGGTCGGCTAGTGACGCCGAAGTGTCCGGAGTAGGTTGATGAAGAGATGGCGAAGCCCCCGGTCCAGCCGAGATGTCGAAGTAAGTCGGCGTGATGGACACCAGCTTGAAGAAGCAATAGTGCGGCCCTGCCAATGCAGGTCGTGACGTGGTCGATGCCGGCTTGATGAAGCGACCATGTGGCGATGCACGTGTGCCCGCTCCGTGTAATTCATGGGACGGCGATGTTGGTGATTATTTATCCTTCACGATGCCGGACTCTTGTTTGGCTTGCCGAGATGATGATCCGAAGAAATTGAGCTCAGCTCAACAAAGCGACGACGTGTATTACAGTTCTGAATTTCTTCGTCGTCCGCGTCCCAACCATCCTGGCCGTAGTTCGGCCAGGGCTCTCCGGATAGCGAGAGATGCTTCAGCGAATTTAAGATATCGCCGAAGGGTGAGTGCTGAAAGATGTCCGTAGCGGTGAATTAAATGATCGGCGCCCAATCGGATTCGACTGGCAGGGGCACAGGAGGTTCGGAGTCCGGCAGAGAGTCCGGCACCTCGGAGTCATGAGCTTTATGCAGGACAAGGTAAGTGTTCGGCTCCGTCGCCGTAGAAGTTGCAGCTCCCGAGGCGGTGTCCAGCCATCCGTCCTCGATCTGTGCGGTCGGCTCCGGACTATGGGTCGGAGCGGATTCGTGTGCGGCCTCCAAGGTGCTGTCCGGCGGCAGAGTTAGGTCGTGCCCATCGTGTAAGCGTGGCATGCTCGGCTGTTGCTCAGATCCATCGAAGATCAAGTCCCCGCGGATATCGGCCATGAAGTTTAGGCTTCCAAACCTGACCTGACGGCCAGGGGCGTAGCTTTCGATCTGCTCCAGATGGCCAAGTGAGTTGGCCCGCAGTGCGAAGCCGCCGAATACGAAGATCTATCCGGGGAGAAAAGTCTCACCCGGGACTGCGTCGTTGTCGATTGAAGAGGCCATCAAGCCTATCGGTGACGACACAGAGGAACTCTCAATGAAAGCACCAATGTCGGTGTCAAAACCGGCGGATCTCGGGTAGGGGGTCCCGAACTGTGCGTCTAGGCGGATGGTAACAGGAGACAAGGGACACGATGTTTTACCCAGGTTCGGGCCCTCTTGATGGAGGTAAAACCCTACGTCCTGCTTGATTGATATTGATATTGTGGATGTTTACAAGAGTGGATCTACCACGAGATCAAGGAGGCTAAACCCTAGAAGCTAGCCTATGGTATGATTGTAATGGTTGTTGTTGTATATCTATCGACTAGCCTGACCTCGGTTTATATAATGCACCAGAGGCCTAGGATAACAAGAGTCCTAGCCGAATACGCCGGTGGGGGAGGAGTCCTTGTCTTGATCGCCAAGTCTTGTTGATTCTTCCTTGTATGCGGCAGCTGTCCGGACTGGCCCATGAGTATACGGCCATGGGGGTCCTCGACCCAATCCAACTGATCGGGAGAGGACGTGGTGAGTACCCCCTAGTCCAGGACACCGTCACTCCCTCTCCTCCAAGGTTGAATCTGGGCCCTCCAAACCCTCTGCCTAGGTTTCCGGCCATCTCTTTAGCTGGCGGCGGCGTGGTGGGAAGGGAGGGAAAACCTACCTGATGAGGTTGGTTAACCCCATCACCCTCACCCCTTTTTATAGCTGCCACCCCACCCTCACTTTCCTGGGCCATGGTGTCCGTCAGCCCATTGAGCCCCCACCCCATCAAGCCCAACTCCAGGTCCACATTCAAATATTTCCCTATCGAGCCCCCAAAAATAATTAGGGGTCTCCCCATGTTATCCTCCTCAACTCTCCTTTTTGCATTTCTCATTGGGATGCCGGGGGCTTCGATTGGATTCCCACGAATCACTATGTCCCCAAAATCAACCCCAACAGAATCAAACCACTGTGGAATAGGATGTATAGCATCCTTTTTCATATGTTCACATACTGATTGTGCATCAATTCTACCATTTCTACCATTATTATCAGCAAATCCCCCTTCAATCCCTTCTATGTTGATCTTATGCAACCCATCCCCACTCCTCTCCAACAATTCTTTGCAGTCATCTGCATTCTGGGATTTTAACCCATTTCTCTCATTATTTTTATTTCGGAATCTAGCGTTTCCTTTGATTCTTCCCATTTTGGCACCACCCACCTCAATTGAAGCAGTAGATGCTAAGTATCTAGGATTCGGACTCATACCTTTGTTGAAGAAATTGGGAATCCCCTCCTCCTCCGCCTCGGAGCCCTCACCGGCGAGCAACCAGAAACGATTCCTGGCCGGCGAGAACCCTACTGGCGGCGGGAGAGGGCAAGGAGGCGAGACGAGCGCCTCGGGAAGCGAGGGGAGCGGCGAGGGAGAGTTGGAGTCACCGGCGTCCTCCTGCGTCTTGGCGTTGCCATCACCACCTTCTCTTCCTTCTCGTCCTCCTCGATCTCGATTGGAACCCATCTGGACCCCGTCGCTGGGATCCCCACCATCATCGCCTGCGGAGGCGCCTGCCGCCCCTCCTGCGGCTGCGGCTGCGGCACCCCTTGCGCCTGCACCGGCGGCGGCCCTCTCGGCTGAATCAGACGGTAGCCGAGGGAGCAGAACACTTTCCACTTCTCCCGCTGCGCCGGATCTAGCGATTCCGCCTCCAGCATCGCCCAGAGGAGCACCCCCATCGCCGGCTATTGGTCGTAGTTGGGGAAGCAGCGGAGGGTCTCTTCCCTCCTGAGCATATCCCTCACCATCTCGGAAGCGTTGTTGAGGGCCTTCGCCGTCGGGAACCATCGGTCGATCTCTTGAAGCCTCCACATCAGCACCTCGTCGCCGGTCGCCAGCGCCCACATCTGCTGCTGGCGCGTCGTCATCGGACCCTAACTGCGTGGGCTGCGCGGCGCAGAGGTGATTTTGGATCGGATCTACGAGAGGGGGAGCGGTGGAGGAAATGGAGAAAAGCCGATGCGTCGGCCAGATAACCCCTCTCCCCTCCCCCTCGTCGCCATTAATCACCTCGGGAACCGCCACCAACGCGCCCCACCCGTCAGCCGTCGCAAAACGCGCCAGGTGGCAGGGGAACACCACCATCCGGCCCAACCTGATCTCCTCATCCTCCGGCCAACTTCGAGCATCCACCACCACCTCTTCGCCGTCGACGAGCTCTAGCCTCCGCCCCCGCCGGCGAATCGCACCCGGCCGGAAGATCAGCAGCGCCGAGCCAAGGTTGGGTACGTAGTCACAACGGACTCGCAGATCCCACGAGATGCATGCGTCGCACGGGGAGCGTGCGTTGCACGGGAGCGTGTCGCTCATTTCCCTGTGGCCACCAATCCTCGGAGGAACAGATTGGGAGGATATAAGGAGTTTCGTGCGTGTGTGGACTAATCTCGCTCAACAGTTGTGGGCTAATCATCAACGGCGTACCACGCAGGAAGAAGAAGATGATGATTAAGAACTGCAATATTTATTTTGATCTTTATTTCATATACACGGCATATTTGTCATTATATCTTTTCATTCCTTGGTAGGTCCAGGAACTTTCTATTCTCTTTAGATTCAAGCACACTCTCTCTATCTCTACAGCTAGAGATGATCGCACTGCTGAATAATATTTCTTGCCACGTTTTCACCTAATGAAGCAGTCAGTAAAAGCTCTCTATGCCTTTTGTAGTTTGTGAGATGGATGAACTAAATAGACAGTACTAAGCTACTAACCTTGTAAGGTAGTAACAATCTGAAAAATGAACTTGTAAGTCTGAACTAAATAGCTACTCTGTGCACATAAATTCTGGTGAGATCAATCGGCTAGCCTATATGAACCTGAACATGCCAAGATAATAGATCTTTCATAGGCAAGCAGGTACCTTTTTGGCTCTGTGAAGTGAAGTAGTACTCACATTTCTGCGGTTGAAGAATTGGAGCACCTTCTTGAGAGCGTGGATGTACTTGTCTGATGGCAGGCCATGGAGTAGGCTGATGATGGTAGAGATATCGATGAGGACGAAGGCGCCAAGGACGGCGCAGAGCATCCACCAGGAGCTTGCGCTTGACGACGACGCAGGCGAGACCGATGTCCCTGTCCTTATTCTTGGGCTCCGGCGGGCTGACTACCAAAGCCGTACAAAACGTATGCAGGAACGGACGAAGTGGAGATAGAGGCGGTGACCTAGGCATCGAGGGAAATCGACCGCCGGCGTCGCGCGTGCGCCATGTCGTCCATGGCAGAGGGGAGGCGAGCTGTGGCTTCTACGAGTTGGGACGAGCAGTGATTAACTGGACACGGAGAGGGCGAGCCGCCGAGAAGTGGTGGTGTTGGCCGGAGGCAAAGGCGACAACGAATCGGAGATTTGGAGGCTGCCGTCCAGCCAAATTGGGGAAAGTGACGAGCGCTTTGGGAAGGCCACGAGCTCTCGGGTAGGAGAACGGATATTTTTTTTCTAGAGACGAGGGAATAGTCAAAGGCGAACCAGGCTCCAAACAAGGATATGCGTACGCTGGTTTCACACCTTCCATAACCCAAACAAAGATTTGCTTAAATTGATTATGCACCGAATAATAAGTAGAGATAAATACACTCACGGTCATTGTAGTTGCGACGAAAGCCCGATACGGTCACTGAACTTAGAAATACGGCTGTTACGGTCACTATATATAATGTGACGTGAATGTACGGTCACTGTTGATCGTATGCGGTGAGTAGCCGCTCCTTTGACCACCTGTTGACCGCCACGTTCTCAGCTCCGATTAGGCCAATCTTGCGGCGAGGGGTTAAGTGTAAAATCGCCCCACCACCCCACCGCTGTCCGCCCCGCTCCTCTATCTCCCTGCTTGCTCCTCTCTCCCCGTCAAATCCCTAGTCCTACTCCTCTCTCTCCCCGCTCCTCTCTCTCTCCGCTCTTCAATCCCTAGCCAGCACCGCCGCCGCCACCGCAAGATCTGCCCATGTCTGCCGCAAGCTCCTCTAGCGCCGCTGTCCGCCGCAGGGCAATGGCGCTGCCCCTGATCTCCTGCCCCAGCTGCAAGGAGAAGGTGCAGATGTATGTATCGACCATTGAGAAGCACGACGGGTGGGTCTTCTACAGATGCCGCAGCCATGGGGTTAGTTCTTCATTTCATTTTTGTATTCGTTGTGTTTGATTTTGATGGAAAGATGCAAGTTTTTGACCTCTGCTACCCCAATTTTTGGATAGGTTTTTTGTGATTTCTGGCGTTGGGAGTTGGAGTATGTTGAGTATCTTGTTGACAAACATTACCTCGTCGGAGATGCCGCCGTGGATGCTATTGGTGAGGCGGAGGAATGAAGGGAGCATCTGATTGATGCACAGGAACTGGTGCAGATGAATGCACCCATCAGCAGGTCCAACTAGGCTGCAAAGAAGGAAGCAAGTTGTGGGATGAGCAGGCAGCAAGCAATTGCACTGATGATGTTAGGGAGGGAGGTGGTGAAGCTGATGAAGATGTTGTTTGTTGCAGTGGTGGTGCTAGGTGCTGCTGCTGTTGGGTTGATGCTGAAGAAGTGAAGAATTGAAGTGGTGAAGATGTTTCTTTTGGGGATGTTGCTGCATTGATGTTGTGTTGAAGATGTTGAAGATGCTACTTTTGGGTTGTTGTTGTTGCAATGGTGTAGTAGTGGTTGGTTAGTAGATGATCTCTTAGTAGATTATCTGATCTAGTAGTGGTAGGTTAATTTGTGTTGAGGACATGTAATGGTGTGTAAGCCCAAGTGGATATCCTATGTTGAACCTGTCAATCTATCTATCTATCCTATGCTATGTCATGTGATGGTATTTTGCACTTCAGCTTTTATCATTCTATCCTAGTTATATTGATGTTGGAGTTTTCAGTAAAAATGATGCAATGATGTATGATATCAATCTATCTGCACTTAACAGTTGAATTGACTAGGAAACTGAGAATAAGTAATGGGCATCATGGATCAACATATTATTATCAGGCAAGGTATCATATTACCATTCATCATCCATAGATAACCAAAAGAGAATACAGTTTTGAAGTACTTTCTTACAATCATCCATCATCCATACAGAACCAACATAGATTATTGCAGTACATAGCCTAAACAAAAGCAAGTTGGCACCATTCATGATCATATGAATAACAAAGACAGTATGATCAGGAAGGTACAAAACACTTTTACTTTGGCAACCTACCTAAAGATATCAAACATTGATGATTTGACAGTCTTTCTTGGACATTCAGCTTCATTCTGGCTAGCTTTTCTTTTCGCAGCCAACCTTTTCTCCTGTTCTCTCTGTGCAATTGCCATCATTCTCTCCTGTGCAGCAGCAAGCTTCTTATCTGCTTCTCTTTTAGCAGCAACCAGTCTCTTCTCCTCTTCTTTTTGTGCAGCAGCAAGTCTCTTCTCCTCTTCTTTTTGTGCAGCGGCAAGTCTCTTCTCCTCTTTTTTTTGCAGCAGCAAGTCTCTTCTCTTCTGCCTTCTGTGCAACAGCAACTTTTTTTTGCTTTTCTCTCTTTGCAGCAGTTGCTTCCCTCTCTGCCCTCTTTTCTGCCTCCTTCTTCTCAACAGCAGCTTTCCTATCTGCTTCTTGCTTGGCTTTCCTCTCAGCAGCTATTGTTTTCTTTATCTCTTCAATATTTTTTCTTGTCTGAGCTTGAACCTTCTTGTTCAATTCTGCTTCTTCTTTCTTCTTGGCAGTTCTCTCCAATGTAGCCAACCTTCTTCTCTCTGCAAGCTCAGCTTTCCTCTGTGCAACCTCATGTTTCCTTTTTGCTATCTCTTCAGCTCTCTTCAATTCCTCTTCTCTTCTAGATGCAAGTATTGCCTTCTTCCTCTCCTCTACTTCCCTATCTTTCTGATTCTTCATGGCCTCCAATTTCTGTGCCAACTCACCTGGCCTTATGGTGCTTGAACTAGCTTGGCTCCCTTGGCTTCCATTACTCTGGTTGAGCAGCACTTGGGCAGCAGTAAGGAAAGCAGAAGCAGGTACTGGCCTTTGTTCCACAACCCTTGCTGTTGGCATCTATGAAGAATGTACATTTGATGAGAACAATAGGATATTCATGTACAAAGAATGTACATTTGATGAGAACAATAGGATATTCATGTACAAAGAATGTACATTTGATGAGGAGATCAGTAGTACCTGGGCAATCATGTTGTCAACCATGAGATCACCATATGGAGGAGCCACATTTGTAGGAGTCACATTGGCACCAACAACACCTTCATTTGGAGGAGTGACATTGACACCAGCATTACCTTCATTTGGAGGAGGCACATTGACACCAGCATTACCTTCATTTGGAGGAGGCACATTTGAAGATGGTTGATCATTTGGTGGAGGCACATTAGGTGGTGGCAGTCCAGCCTTCAAGGTCTTGCACCCCTTCCTGTTGTGATCTGCATCACCACAATAAGAACAATGCATAATGACACCATGCCTTGTGATTTTCTTCCCTCCCCTTCTATGATCAACCTCTCCAGGTGCATGTCTCCTTGTAGTACATGGCCTTCCAACATGCTTCTGGTACAATGGTGGCATTATTGGAGGCCCATGTAAGTCTTCCCATTCACTCCTATCTCTACAAGGATAGATAATATTGCCATATGCTTTCTTGAACATATGTTTTGAGTAGCAATGATCAACCATGTTCAAAGGATTAACTCTATCATTCCTGCAGCAGGCTACCACATGAGAGCACGGAATGCCTGCTTTCTGCATTCTTCTACATGTGCAGGTTTTCTTGTGCATGTCCACTATGTAATCCATTCCTCTATCACCTGCTAGGAATAAGCCATCTCTTGATCCCTCCACATAGCATGTGTTTGCAAATTCTGTTACCTTCTCAACCTTCTTCCTGATCTTTGGACATACATCTCCTTGCCATTTATCTGACTCCAGCTGTTTGTTGTAATGCCTTGTCATAAGTTGCATGTAAATCCCGTCAACCATGCTAAGTATTGGTTGTTCCCTTGCTTCCAGGATATACCTGCATTTAACAGCAAACCATGGTAAATATTGGTAATTCACTACATTGAAAAGCATTTTGGCAAACTTCACAAATGTACCTGTTGAAAACTTCACAAATGTTGTTAAGCAAAATATCACATTTTGGCAAGTCACTTTGAAAAGCCTTAACCCAAGTTTGTGGTTCTAGCTCATGCAGCCATTTGTATGCCTCAACATTAAGAACCTTCATCTCCTCCATGCCCTGTTCATACAACTGCATTGTATTGCTCCTAGCTATCTTCCAGAGTTGATTCTTCAAGATGTCACCTTTGAAATGTTGTTGAAAGTTTTGCCACATGTGCCTAACACAATATCTGTGTTCTGACTCAGGGAACAGTTCTTCAACTGCATTGATGAGCCCCTACAATTGCAAAGCAACATAACCATTCAGAAGCTATTCACAACCATTCACATAGTAATGACACATAAACTTTGAAAAAGAAAGATGGTACTTACCTTTTGTTTGTCTGACATGATAGTCCAAGGTTCAGTGTTTATGATGCCTAGGTCCCTTTTGAGTGTGTCAAGAAACCATGACCAGTTAGGGGTGTCCTCAACTTCAACCACAGCAATGGCAATTGGAAATATGCAGTTATTTGGATCTACCCCAACAGCTGCAAGCAGTTGTCCTCTGTATCTAGTTTTAATGTGGCAACCATCTAGGAAGATGACTGGTCTACAACCCTCCAGAAATCCTCTCTTGCAAGCATCTAGACACATATACAACTTGCTGAACCTAGCATTTTCATCTAATGAAACATAGAAGGATGAGCCAGGGTTGCTTCTCCTAACCTCATTAGCATAATTCCATAGCAGCTTGTACTGCCCTTCCTCATCACCATAAATAATTTTCATAGCCATTCTCCTTGCTCTTTGAAGTTTCATCCTAGTGGGTGTCATATGCCATTCTTTCTGAACAACCCTTGAGAAATTCATCAAGTTCATATCTTGATCAGCCCTAAAGCTCTCTAGATATTTCATTGCTAGGAATCTTGATGTGAAAGCCCTAATCTTCCACTTCTTGCTGCATGTGTGCTCATGCACATATCTCTTCACCATGAAAGCCTTAATTCTGCTATCATATGATGCCCACAAGTACCATGTGCGGTCTTCATCACATTTTGCTTTCACTCTTTTCCTACCATTAACAGGAAGCTTGATATCAACTCTGTTCTGGGAGGAGTACTCTTTAATTGCTTTCCTTAGAAGCTCCACACTCTCAAAAACCTGCCCTACATGGAATTTTGGCCTATGAAGATCCTCTGGTCTGAAAGTTTTGAACTTTAAATGCATTTCCTCATCATCAGAATCAGGTGCCCACAAATCTTCACCTTCAGACAAATCTTCATCTGAATTGTACTGCTGCTTGCTTTTGTCTTCATCTGTAGGTTTCACATGCTTGACTTGCTCCTTTGAATTGTTCTTATGCTTCTGTTCTGGTTCATCCTCATCAACATTATCTGCAAACAAGTCATCATCATCATTGCCTATCTCATTGTCACTGTCCACAAGTACACCTACTTGATGTGCTTCCTCCAACATCATGACTGCTTTTGGTCCTCCTACTTGATGTGCTTCCTCCAACATCCTCATTTGCAATAGCTTGTGCATCTTTCCCTGCTTCCACTTCAGGGTATACAACCTGGAGAGGAGTAGGTGCTGCCTCTGGTTCTGCCTCTGGTTCTGCCTCTGGTTCTGCCTTTGCTTCCCCTGTTTCTGCAGTCATGCTGCTGCCCACTCTCTTTGCAGGACTAAATACTGGAGGCAAAGTGGCTCTAGGATAGTTCACAACATCATCCTCACTTAGGTTTGCTTGTAAGCTCTCATCATGATCAAGATATATACTAAAGGAGTGGTGCCCAATATCAATAAACATCAACATTCTATCTGTCTGCTCATCATCACTAAGCTGCCTGAGACCATTATTACTGAGTGTAAGGATGGGGACACAATAGTATACCTTCAACCTCCCTGCCATCTCATAACCAATCTTCTCAACAAGGTGTTCAATCATAATTGGTGACGAAGTGACCTTCTCCAGATTATCGTACCAAATGGCACGACCATTAACATAATCACGATTACTTCCATGGCCAACAAAAAATCCACCATGGTTGATTTGCACAGAGAAGTTGGTGCTTCGAGGGCCTGATACACAAGACAGAAACATCATGCATCGTAATTGACTATAGCATCATTTCATTCGAGTATCTAAAACCCTAACCCCCAAAGACCATCAAATCCAATACCGAAACCCTAGTACAATCCATCAAAACTACCAGCTGCATACCATCTATAATGACAATGCGGGCCAAAAAGGAGTGTCTTTGAACATCAAAACGCAAAAAAAGTCGGATTTACGCAAGATGAAACTTACTGTACACGGGGGAGGCGCCGCTTCTGCGCGACGAACAGGGGCCATCGCCACCACCTACCGCCGGTGGAATTGACGCGGCGGCGACGCCTCTCCAGCCACGGAAGAAATCAGCACGCGACGGCGCCTGTAGGCCGATGATCGCCGGGGCGGCGGCGCCTATGCAGCGCCTTCCCTGTCTCCAATCGAAGACGAAGAGGCGTCGTCAGAGTAGGGAT
>NC_057807.1:681833580-681838443 GCF_018294505.1 Triticum aestivum | reverse complement strand
GGTTTTTCGCTTATTATGCACAGCGGCCGGTGCGCGGATCGCCACCTGTCCCCAACGACTGGTCAACAGGTGGTCAAAGGAGCGGCTACTCACCACATACGACCAACAGTGACCGTACATTCACGTCACATCGTATATAGTGACCGTAACAGCCGTATTTCTAAGTACAGTGACCGTATCGGGCTTTTGTCGCAACTACAATGACCGTGAGTGTATTTATCTCTAATAAGTAATACCGGTTTACCAAAAAAATCTGCTTAAAACCTGCTTTCCTAAAACTCGACGCTAATATTCTCTATCCAAACAACCACTTATTGGCGCCTCATTTTATTTTCCCGTAGCTTTTCTTCACACGCGAGAAGCAGATCGAGCGGCTCGCAAGTCGTCCGCGCCTGTCGCTAACTTCCAGTCGAACCCAAAACAGATTGACTGGAAGTTAGCTTTCTCGTTCATTGAATCTGAACCTACGAACCTCCAACACATTCAACGGTGAATGAGCGCATGTTAAATGGTACTAGAAAAAATCACTCTCGTTGGGCCAGCCCTTGTTCAATGTTCATCCAGATTTACTGCGAGGGCAAACAATTCCATAGCCCGAGCACATCATGTCATCGTTTACCCCTCAGAAACAGAGCCGAAAGCAGAGCACCTACTACGCAGCCACGGGAGGCGATGCCGTGGCACGCGCGCGCTTGCTCAAGAACTCGATGGCCACGGCGGCGTGTAGGGCGGCCCCGACGGGGAGCGCGTCCTCACTGATGACCATGCGCGGCGTGTGCACGTGGTGCACCTCGTCTTCCTCGCCGCCGGCGCGGACGCCGAGGCCGAAGAAGGCGGCCGGGATCTTCTCGGCGTAGAACCCGAAGTCCTCGGCGGCCATGATCTGCGGGGACAGCCTGACGTTCGCGGCGCCGAGCATGCCCTCCGCCACCGCCCTGGCGTGCGCGTACACGCCCTCGTCGTTCACCGTGGCCGGGTACGGCCGGAGCTCCTCCTCCATGAAGTCCACCGTGGCCGCGCACCGCGCCACCGCCGCCTGCCCCTCGACCACCTCCCTGATCCTCCTCATCAGGTACCGCATCCCCGGCGTCGTCATGCTCCTGAAGGTGCCGCCCAGCGTCACGGACTCCGGGATGACGTTGAAGGTCTCGCCGCCCCTGATGGTGGTCACCGAGACCACCGCGCCCTGGAGCGGGTCCGTCTCGCGGGCGACGAGCTGCTGCAGGCTGAGCACGGCGGAGCAGGCGGCCACCACCGGATCGACGGCTGCGTGCGGCATGGCGCCATGGCCGCCCTTCCCTGTTATGGTGGCCTTGAAGCGGGCCGACCCGGCGAGGAACGGCCCCGGCCTGGACCCGACGGCGCCAGCGCGGAGATGCGTGTCGATGTGCACGGCGAAGATGGCGGCCACGTCGTCCAGGACGCCGGATTGAAGCACGTGGTACCCGCCGGCATGGCTCTCCTCCGCCGGCTGGAACACGAGCTTCACCGTGCCCGCGAGGCCGTCCTTGCGGGACTGGAGCAACTTGGCGGCGCCGAGGAGCATGGCGGTGTGCGCGTCGTGGCCGCAGGCGTGCATCTTGCCGTCCTCCTTGCTCTTGAACTCCCACTCCACCATCTCCTACACGCACGCCAATAGAAATCAGTGGATCAATTGCAATGGCAATATGGCATGCACACGTATCTACAATAATTAGTTAGACGAAGTACTCCCTCCGTTCCTAAATGTAAGTCTTTCTAGAGATTCTAATATGGACTATATATGGAGCAGAATAGGTGAATCTACACTCTAAACTATGTCTATATACATCTGTATGTAGTCCATATTGAAATATCTAAAAAGACTAATATTTAGGAAGGGAGTAGTTGTTTGGTGGACATCTATGATTCATAGCAGACATGGAGAATAGAAAGGGGACATTTTATTTGCCTTCGTTTTGATTTTTTTTTTTAAAAAACTTGGTTTGACCATTGTTACTCCCGTGTTTTTCCTATTCTCCCAATTAGCACCCATTTTCGTAAGAAAAACTAAAAAAAGTTCGCTGCCATTTTCGTAAGAAAAACATATATCTTCGCAATACTCTATTTTAGATATGATATCATGGCCAATTTATGTGGGTTTTTTTTTTTGCGTTACCACGTTTTTAGAATCATGTAAATAAGAAATGATTTTGCTACGAATCGAATGTCAAACTTTTAGGCGTGGCAAATCGAATGTCTTTTTATGGCAAATTTAGTTGTTGTGCGGATAAATTTGTAATGCTTGCTAAAGGAAATTTATCATCTTCGAGCAAAGATTTGTCATGCTTGCTAAAGAAATTTATCATCCTCACGACAACTAAATTTACCATGGAAGACGTTCGATTTGCCATGATTAGAAATCAGACATCAGATTTTTAACATTACCCTAAAAAAGGACCTATGATGAGTTTGCAAACAAGTGATAAAGGTGCAGCTTAATTTTGTTGGTAGTCGTTATCTTGTGTCGTGCATGTAGCAGAGTCCAGCAGACCGTTTGATCCCGCATCGTTCATCTGTCGTGCATACTGTTGTCGTTCGCGCAGCAGTTCCGTAGTTTCGGCATCAGCACGGCACACAAAACCATACACGCAACCACAAAGTTCCTATATACAGTGATCACTTGGGTGGTTCACAGAAATCTCGTGATCCTCAAAAAAAAAAAGGACGAGGAGACGTGTTGCTATAACATATTGGTGTTCAGAGAAGGAACGTATTATAGGTAGGTACAATTTGGTGCAAAAAAAATATCGATCCTCGCATGATTACTGCCCTCCTGAATTTCTGTCCTTTATAACTGTGCAATACAGTATTTACAAGATTATAAATCCAAGCCTGTTCTGTTCATGTAGGAAAGGAATTGATGAGCTTGTGTGTATGGGAGAGATTGAAATGTCTGCTGACAAAATTTGTACGGGCCACGGGCCTGGATGGGGAGCGCGACCGTCTATGTCTGAAAGAATCAATCAATCACATCCTGTTCGTGGTACTACTACTTCAAGTAGAGTAATTGGTGTGGTGTGGTCGGCGTACGGACCTGGATGGGGAGCGCGTCCATATCGGCCCGGAGCGCGAACACGGGGCCCGGAACACCGCCGGAGATGGTGGCCACGACGCCGGTGCGCACGATAGGCCAGACGTAGGGGACGCCGAGGGCGTCGAGCTCGGCGCGCACGAGCGCGGAGGTGCGGTGCTCCTGGAAGGCCAGCTCCGGGTGCTGGTGGATCTGGCGACGCAGCCCCCGCAGCCACGCCGCGAACCCCGGCGCCCGCGCCTCCTCCAGCAGCTCCGGTCCCAGCGCCGCCGCGGCCGCCATCGATCGGTCGCCGGCCGAGCGAGTAGTTTCTACGAGGCGGGAGGAGATGGGCAGATGGGCGCGTGCGCACGTAACCTGACTGAGGTTAATGAGGTGTGGCATTGGGAGGTCGCGACGTGGGCGTGGTCGTGGTCGTATTGATCAACGCGCTCGCCTGCGACAACTACGAGGGCTCCTCTTGTCGTACGTTCTGTAAACGCCTCTTGTGTGTGGATCCATCTTTCTTCCTCTTTCTTTTTGATTTGATTGATGAAGAAAAAGAATGAAAACACAGGGAAAAAAGCCCCTTGTCTTATTCTTATAGGAGAATGAGGAGACTCAAACCCAGGCCGGCGACAACAACTTTTGTGCTGTCCACCACTCCACCTAGGAGAGCTCCTCTAATTTGGTTGATGAGGCAAGTGTGTGGATTGATCTATGCCCGCATGCACACTTTAGGCCGCTAATCACCGACAAAAAAAAAGGTTGCCGGCCCTGCGGAGTATATTTTTTTCGAACACAAGCCGCTCTATGATAGAACATCAAAAATCAGTTAAAGAAAAATTTAAGGGAAAAAAGTAACTTTTAGAGCATCTACGGGCCCATACACCAAATTCGGCCCCTAGCAGTGACCGGCTGATGGACTCGAGGATGGCGGTCTGGTCCATCATCTCCGCTGCTAGGGCAACCTCGAACTCCGTCATGGCATCGTCCATGGCGAAGCCTGCAACCATCGCTGGCTCCTCCTCTTCCTCCTCCGGATCCGCTCCCTCCATGGGCTCAGGTTGTTCCTCCCCCTCTTTGTCCTCCACCACCTCCCTAGATGTGGAGGATCTAGTTGGCCCCCGGCTAAACCTCTTCTCACCAGAACATTGGAGTGTAGTTCCGTTGGGGCCACAACAATATGTTGGACCATCTGGAAAACCAAGAATGTCGCATGCTTTGAACATAAATGGCTGATTATCCTGCTGCAGTTATATTTGGTTTCTACCATTATCTCACTAGTTGGGCGATTATACTGAAAAACCCAAGATAATGAAGCATGGATGAAGGGATTGCGAGAATCAGAAGGATGATGTTGTCAACCAAGCTCATGGGTGGATGCATGTGACTTGGATCAACGTGGGGTGAAAGTTGTTTTAGATCTTGGTATAGTCCTTCCTTTCCCTACTTTAATTTTCATAGAAACGTTGTCTTGATTTTGGGATGTGGTGTAAGAGACTGATATTGTGCTAGTTTCCTACTTTGGCTGTGATATCTACCTTCAGGGACCATGCTTGGTCACCCTGAAGTCGTCCTAGGCTTTTAGTTCTACTTTTGAATTTGGTTCCTTTGTAAGACATTGGTGGTTTCTTTAATGAAAATTGACAAGGCGAGATTGTTGCTTTAAAAAAATGTCAGTTCTCACATATATTTAATACCACATGCTTGGCGAAATCCATTTTTCCGGTGAGAAATGATGAGAATCAAATGTTTTTTAAAATATGAGAATCAAAATGTTTCATTTATCGATTGTGCATATATACCCGATGACCTTTTCTTTACATGTG
>NC_057807.1:681828495-681833344 GCF_018294505.1 Triticum aestivum | reverse complement strand
CATAGCAAGAATTGAGTACACACAATGCATAAAGGAAAAACCAAGAGTTGTCTGAGAATGTGAGTACAAAACGAGATGTCACAAGGACGAATCAAGAAAGAGGAGAGGTAACATGCTTGTTCAAGAACTCAATGGCCACGGCAGCATGTAGCGCAGCCCCGACAGGGAGCGCATCTTCATCGACCACCAAGTGTGGCTTATGCACGTGGGTGATCTCCTCGCTGGTGCGGACACCGACACTAAAGAAGGCAGTTGGGAATTTCTGTGCATAGAACCCAAAGTCCTCCGCCGCCATCACCTGAGGACACAACCGTATGTTCGTATCTCCGAGCATCTCCTCCGCCACTGCCTTTGCGTGTGCGTAGACACCGAAATCGTTCACGGTTGCGGGATACGGCCGAAGCTCCTCCTCCATGAAGTCCACCGTCGCCGTGCACCGACCCACCACCGCTTGCCCCTCGATCACCTTAATTCATTAATGCATCCATGTTAATTACAAGTAATTAAAGCATAGCATCAATTATTGTTGACAGACCAATGATGCAGTGAGTCTCATGATCATGTTGTTAATTACACCCTACAACATGCCGTTTTAGAAATGGGCACCGTCTCCAACGTGTACATTTGTCCATTTCTTTTCATGCAAGCATATATGTTTGGTGAAAAGCCATTGTAATAATATGGACATGATTCTTGTAAGAAATCTAGTGGTGATGTTTTTATGTGTCCAATCTTAACATTTTCTTATACACGGTGCAAACCAAAGTTGGTAGAGTCTGACTTTGGTTATTCCTAGAAAAACATGCACTCCTGCAGGGAAGGAGTATACCTCTTTGATCCTCCTCATGAGATAGGATAGTCCTGTTGTCATGCTCCTCAAGGTGCCACCCAAGGTCACGGATTCGGGGATGACATTGAAAGCCTCACCTCCTTTGATGAAGGTCACCGACACCACCTATACAGTTGTCCAACCACATAGGAAGTCCATGTATAATCGATGAAGCACACACACACACGATTAATACGTTGAAGAAGATGTGGAATCAATATCCACCCAAGACCAAGAGCCAAGAAATAGAAAAATCACAAACGTACCGCGCCCTGGAGGGGGTCAGTCTCGCGAGCAACGAGTTGTTGGAGGCTAAGGACGGCCGAGGAGGCGGCAACGACCGGATCAATGGTGGCATGGGGCACGGCTCCGTGACCTCCCTTCCCGGTGATGATAGCCTTGAAGCGAGCAGATCCGGCGAGGAACGGCCCAGGCCTAGAGCCGACGGTGCCCACCGGCAGGTGCGTGTCAATGTGCACGGCGAAGATGGCGTCCACGTCATCCAGGACGCCTTCTTGCAACACGTGGTACCCGCTGGCGTGGCCCTCCTCCGCCAGCTGGAAGACGAGCTTCACCGTGCCCTTGAGATGATCCTTGCGGGACTGGAGCAGCCTGGCGGCGCCGAGGAGCATGGCGACGTGGGCGTCGTGGCCGCAGGCGTGCATCTTGCCGTCCTCCTTGCTCTTGAACTCCCACTCTACCATCTCCTGCACTTGCCAACGGATGGATCAAGCACACAGTATCAGTAGCCCATTTAAAAGATCAAAGTATCAGACTACAGATGGGGCGACCGCACGGGCGATCGCATGACGCCGGTCGCCTTGACGGCGGGCACCCCCGGTGATCGCCGGAAGGTCGGCGGGCGATTCTGGGCGCTTGTGGAAGAGGACAGCGGGGATGAGGAAGAAGACGACAGACGCTCCGGCGGCTCGACGGAATACTCACCAACTCCCTCAGATGTCATTTGTGAAGCTTTCGATCCCGGCTACGACGAGGATGAAGTGGCGGAGATTGTGGAGGCAGTGGTTCCTCCTGAGGATCCGGCGAGGTCTGGGTTGCGGCCTGGAGAGACCTTGGAGTTACTCCGGCGTGTCGTACATCGGAGGACGGCTGCGTCGGCGCCTCGGCCGTGGAAGGGACCTATCCCCAAGGTAAGTATCCCGAAACTTACTCTCCTCGATTTGATTCCTTCGGATGCGTGGACGGTGGTTGTGAATAGGAAGAAAGGCAGCCGTGCGGCGGCCAGCCGGCGGCAGGCGGCGCCGATCCCGATCGCGGTGGCTAGGGCGGCTCGTTTGAATTCCCTGATTGGCGCTGTTGGGCCTTCAGTGGCCACTGGGCCGCCTTCGGCTGGGTATGAGGCCCAGAGCGAAGGGGTCGCAGGTGGGTTGGTGGTTCCTGGGCTGGTCGCTGACAAGCCATCGGAGGAGGACTCTGTTTATGTGCGAGAGGCATTGCAACGAGTCCGCTGATCCCGTCGAGCGCCGTAGGGTTTTCTGTCGTCGCTCTCCTCATCGGCTCGCCGATCGTGGGGGACGTGCCCGTCGAATCCTTCCGCTTCTCATGGCGGGTTAGGGGGCCGCGGGAAAGGATGCGGCGGAGCCGGCTGGGTCGGCTAGGGCCGGAGTTATCCCGCCTGCCTCTGGTGGTGGTCGCGGCGTGATGGTGCCACAGGCTGCTCTGGGTGTTGGTCGCGGCGCCGGCGCTCCGGGGACTGGCCGCGCCCTGCCGGCGGCGGCTCGGGGTGTGGCACCGGCTACGCTTGGCCGCGGAGCGGGAGTTCCTGCTGCCCGCCCTCCGGCTCCCGTGCTAGTTTCGACCGCGGGTAGGGGTGGATCCATCCGCCCGCCCGCACCGGGGTCTCTGCCTGCCGCGGGTCGGGCCAGTGGTACTGGTGCCCAGCTGCCATTGCCGCGTACGGCGGGGCTGTCTGGGACGATGCCGGCTGCCGGTCGAGGCGGACTGCGGCCTTCCGCGCCGGCCGTTGCTACTGCGGGGAGCAGTGCACCTCCTCTGAGACCTACGGTGCCAGCTGCCGTGGGGCGGGGTGTTTTGCCGTCAGTGCCTCGTGCTGCGCCACCGCCTCACTATGTCGCGAGGCCGACGCATCAACGTTCGGAACCGCCGCAGGTACTACCGGATACAAGGAATGGTGGAGCTAATGGGCCGCCCAAAGGAAAGTGGGGAGATGATGGTTACGAAGTTTACGGAAAAGGCCAACACCGTGGTTCGTCGTCTACGGGAGGTGGACGCGGATACGCCTGGCAAAGCGATGGTTCCGAGGAGAGACCATTCCTTGGCCCGGCGGGTGGTTTCGTCGAGGGGGCTTCGGGCCCGAACAACCGGCATAGAGGTGGTTACCGTGGCCATCGTGGTGGCCGTGGGGGTGGACGTGGTGGTGGTCGTGGTCGGTTCCACAGACAGCCCCCACCACCGCCCGTGGTTGATCATCAAGCTACGGATATGGTCGTTGATCCAGTACAGTCAGCTGAGTTGCCTAGCCAGGCTATGGAGGTTGTGTCGGCTTTGGCCAATGTGGAGGTTCCTGTTCCTAGTGGTAATGCGGAGGCAGGAAATAGTGCTGAGTCTAAGAGGGCGTCCAAAGGGGCGCACAAGAAAGAAAAGATGATGTGTTATCGTTGTGGTGAGAAAGGCCACTTTATTGCTGAGTGCTTGGCAGAACTCTGCAGCTTGTGTGGTAAGATTGCTCATGGTAGAGGGGATTGCCCAGCCATGCGTGATCAGGGCCAGCGCTTACGATGTATGGAGTTTATTGCGCTGAGCTCACTTTCTTTGAGTCCCCGGCAGCGAGGGAGATTCCTGTTGAGACCCAGAGTTTGACTACTGGCATTGTGAAAGTTACTCGCGAAGTGGTGTCTGAAGCTCAGATTGTGCAGAGGCTTCAGGAACTGGCTCCAGGTGAGTTTCAGTGGGAGCTCGTTCAGATCGAGGACAATGTCTATAGGGTTGATTTCCCAACGGTAGATGATTTGCAGAAGCTGTTGAGTTTTGGGCTGTGTAAGGTGCCTGGTACTAAGTGCATCCTGGAATTTCACGAGTGGCAAAAGGTGGAGCCTAAGGGCAAACCGCTGACAAAGGTGTGGCTGCGGTTTTCAGGGGCCCCATCTGAAGCTTTGACCGATGTTAGAGTTGTGGCTAGTTTGGGTACGATGGTTGGTAAGACTGAGGAAGTGGACATGGCTTTTACCAGAGCACAGGGGGTGGCCAGGCTCTTAGTGGGTGTTTTGGACATTGCGTTTGTCCCGGACGTGGTTAACTGGTTTTACCGGGGAGAGGTGTTTCCTCTTGAGATCGAGTTTGAGGATCCGGAGCTGTTTGTCGAGGGGGTTGCTGCAGTTGCCATGGATTTGAACGAGGGGATGGTGATGCAGGTGCTTGTGGGAATCAGAATGATGCATCAGAGGAGAGGGCCAATTGGTCGAGTTTGGGTGCTCAGTTACCTAGTGACGGTTCCGGAGTTGAGCCGACATCGACTCCAGCGGTACCGATGAACACGCTGCGTTTTGGGTCCTTTCGGCCAGCATCGGCTCCTCCCAGGCTTTGGAGTGACAGAGTGGACTCTGGTGACAGCTTTGAGTGTATGCTTCCGCCTTTGGAGTTTGATTCTGTGGCTAGCCCTGTGATGGTGGGTGAGGTTAGGGAGGTGGAGCCTCCGGTTGGTACGTGTTCTCTTACCTTGGTTTCTGACCGAGATATGCTGACAGTCTCAGTGGTTCGGTGTGGGGAGGAGAGTCTGGGGCAGGTGGCCCCGGCCTCTCCTTCTCTTAGCCTGGCGCAGGTAACTTCGATGGCGCCGGCGATGGCCGGCGGTGGGGAAGGCTGCTTGGCCTCTTCTCCTTCTGTGGCGCAGGTTCCGGTGGGCGTGGCCAGCGCCGGGGGAGTGAGCCCGAGGCAGGCGGCCTCGGCTCTAGCCTCCCCGGTTGGGGCGGCAACGCTTGCGCTTTCAGACGCGTTGGAGGGGGAGCTGGGGCAGGCGGCCTTGGCTCTCCCTTCTTCTCC